>NW_027499082.1:0-64751 GCF_021521415.1 Bidens hawaiensis | reverse complement strand
AACGGGTAACAATCTTTGGGGCATGTTTTGTTTAAATCTTTGAAATCTATACACATGCGCCATTGTTTGTTAGCCTTCGGTACCATAACGGGATTTGCAACCCATGTTTGATATCTGCTAACGCGTACGATGCCCCGCGTCAAGGAGTTCCTTGACTTGGGTTCTACACGCGTTAGCCTGTTCCGCCCCCATTACTCTGCGCTTTTGTATGACTGGCGTAAAAGCCGGGTCACACTTGAGCTTATGCTCTTCTTTACTTCGAGGTACACCAGTCATGTCAGCTGGTGTCCACAGCGAAGATGTCAGCGTTTCTCTGTAGTAAGCGTTTGAGTAAAGTGCGCGTAGGATCAGCGATTGTTGGGCCAATTGTAACAGCCTGGTCAGGGTATTTGCCATTGAGGGCCCATTTTTCTGGTTCGGTGATGTTGGTTTAGCCATCTTTGGTTTGGGTTTAGATGAGACGGATGCGATGCATACCTGGGGGATACCGGTGATCATCGCTACACCCTCAGCAGTTGGCCATCCCATCATGCCGTGGACTGAAGATACCACGGCGTTGAATCTTGCCATCCCGTCTCTCCCGAAGAGAATGTCGTATGTGTGATGTGGCTTCCTCATTACGACGAAGTCCACGTCTTCTGTGCGGGAGTATTTCCCGTCCGTGAGAATGACGGGGAAAGATAGGATACCCAGGGGGGTGTTTGTGCTGCCGTCGAACCCTTCCATTGAGGCGTAAACCGTTTCCAGGCGTTCTTTGTCTTCTTCGTCTAGCTTGTCGAAGAACTGCCTGTACATAACCGTTGACGAGGCGCCGTTGTCAGCAAGAGTGCGGGAAGTTATGTAATGCCCCAGCTGGCTTTTGATGACGATAGGGCCTTCCTTGCTGGGTCTTCCTGGCACTCGCGGGAAGCGCACCTCAGCTTCCTTCCATTCGCATGGTTCTGTCGTTCTTCTTTTTCTTCATCTGATGTTGCCATGAACCATGTGGATGCTGATATCAACGGGCTTTCGTCCGTTGCCTTTATACCGGTTATCATTCCTTCCTCCATTCTTGATTGATGCCACAAGGTGTGCAAGTCTTCCATCCTTGACGAATGTTTCAACAATATCCTTCAAGGATGTACACTCCTCTGTACTGTGACCCTTTGTCCCGTGGAAGTCACAGGATTTGCTCTGATCCGCATTAGGTCGTTGCCGGATCATTGGAGCTTTTGGCCATGGGATTTTTTCGGTGGCAAATATCTCCGTGACGCTTTTGGTGAGTGGCGTCCACCGGTGTTTTCGGCTTGAAGGGTGCGTGTTATCCCTTCCGCCAACAAGAGGGCGAGAGCTGGATGAGGTGTCAAAGTTTACCCTTGACTGCCAAATACCTAGCTTCCTCTTTTTGTTCTGCCGGGCGATCCGAACATTGTTTTCTCTGGTCCTCTGCGTGTAGAGATGTGTACTCTGGGGAAGATCCCTACCCAGTTGCTTCTCCGTCTCGGCAAAGCGCTTGGCCGCCGTCATGATGGTATCCCATGTGGATGGCATGCCGTCCTTACCCGTCAACGTGCGGATAAGCTCTGGGTATTCGGCGCCCTGGATAAAAGCGGCGCGAACAAGATCTTCACTTATGTTGCCCAGACTCAGATTTTTGGAGTTGAAGCGAGTGATGAAGTCTAGTAAAGATTCATCTTCCTCTCTCACGCAGTTGAGGATCGTCCACTGCTCTTCAGTATATTTCCTCTGTTGACTGAAGTGTTGGCTGAACTTGTGTTGAAAGTCCGCCCAATCATAGATGTGGTGGACCGGTAAGCGATCAAACCACGCCTGGCCGCTCCAACCAGCGTCATCTGGAACATATAACACCACGTGGGTTCCGTCCAGTTACTGACGGTTGCCCCCCGCTGTGAATCTGTTCAAGTGATCGTCTGGGTCGGATAGACCATCATAAGTGCCGATGTTGGACATCTGTTTGGCACTTCTCGGGGCGATTGCTTCCGCAATGTCCCTTGCAAACTTGGATGTTCCCCGCATTTGCAGCAGTTGGTCTAAAGGTTTTGGAGAAGTCGCGTGGGTTTCCCCCGCGTTCCTTGGTTTGAAGGTTTCTCCGAAATTCCTTCTTGGTTGGAAGTCCGTTTCTTTACGCTTCCCTTTCGCCCTATGGCGAGGGTTCGCGTCAGTGCCGGATTCCTCCCGATCATTGTCCGAGTACTCGCACTCATTGTTCATGTTGAGCTGTTGTCGAGTACTCCCGAATTCGTCAGCCTGTTGGAGTGAACGCAAGCGTTCATCCAACTCAACTTGGAATTCCTTCTGACGTGCTTCGGCCCACGCCTTAACTTGATCGAGTGTTTGGCGAGGGAGCCTCATCTGTTTCTCCAACTGGGCATCAGTGAACCCCAGTGAAATATTGTTTACTGCACTTGCCCCGGCTTGGGTAACCGGGGTAGTGTTCGTAAAATTTGTGTGACCGCCGGTGTTCCCCCCAGTAGCCGGGGTTGTGGTTACCGGGGTTTCTTGGTCACTTACTGGCCTTGGGACCGGAGTAACGTTAACCATTTTTTCAGAAGTTTTGAAAAACTGAATTAGTTCTAGCTTTTATGCACGGATGGCGCCAATGAAGAAACACTAATCGACCCCGAGTAGACTATGGATAATCTGGGGGTTAAGTAATGTTTCCCACGAGGGTTAGGTCCGGCAAAGAAGGATGTTCTTCAGATGACCTGCAAAACAGACACCGTGAGCTCGTCACTGAGAAGGGGGGGGGGGTTCCTCCTTGTGACCACCCTCCGGCGTGAGAATCAGACTAGATTGCTCTGAATATAAGTGTATATTGAGAGAAATAGCTAGTGAAGGTAAAATACCAGATGATCCTACCGTTCCAAGGTGTTGGAGTATTTATAGCCGAAGGTAGGTTTCCAAGCAGGTACAGCCAGCTGTATAATATTCCTGTTCTACCAACTACGGGCTACGCACGTGCCATGCTGGTTGGTGGGTAGGCAGCGGCTGATAGTGACCAGGCCGGCTTTGTACTATTCCTTTTCCACCAACTGCAGGCTATGTGCGTGCCACCACAAGGGTTGGTGAGTAGGCAGTGGCTAGTAGTGACAAACAGTACTAGAGCATGCTCCTCGTACTGTTTGTCGGTGAGCTGTCACCCTGTGATTGGTTCATGGGCTGCTTTGGTCAGATCTTGTCTATTTTGTCCATACCTTGGCAGGTATAGTACAAAAGATCTTCCAGAAGCATACGGACTGGCTCATTTGGGCGGGAGTATTCCCGCCTTGCTCATTCCTTCAGGTGACACTTAATTATTGAGTTAGTGCCTTGTGCGTGTAGCCTTGCTATTAGTGCGGGTAGCCTTCCCTGATGGCTTGTATCCGCAGCTGCGGGGACAGGCGGGGTACTTCACCATTGGGAGGCTTTCCCTGCGTGAACAGCTGGCTTTGGCGCGTAAGGTCGTCATCTCTGAGCATGGTGGGTCCTGCGGAACCAGTTGGTCCTTGCTCAAAACGTCCCTCTTCAAGGTGAGTCTTGCGGGTCCAACTGGGCTCTGCTGGGACCTACCTCTTCAATACGAAACTATGGCATGACTATAGGTCGCCATTTATAACTCTTTCAAAACATAAGTATTTTAAATACTATTGTATAGTAAAACACTTGATGCATAGGATATGCTTAATGTAACAGAATTCCAGTTATATGGGCATGCACAAAACATATTTGTTTGTATTGTGTTACAAATAGGACGTTGAGTCATAACTCGAAAGGAACCCCTTTATGGGCGTAGGTGACCTAGGCATATACTAAGGTTGTACTCTTGGGTTATAGGCCTATTGGATCAGTATACATGTAAATAATATGGTCATGTATTATTTAATCAAAAATATAAAAATATTTTATATAGTGGGTCAGATAATGGGTATTGACCTCTTTAAAGAGTATTATTATTATTATATTGTGTTATATATATATATATATATATATATATATATATATATATATAAGGTTGCTATCATCTAAGAACTCTAAAAAAGTTAAGAATATATATATATATATATATATATATATATATATATATATATTGGTCCTACAACACTACACCCTAAAACAAAAATTCACCCTTTGCTGACTGAACGTCCCATGACACAAAACACCCCATTTTATAGCTCATTTACTACACATGAGTTTTTTCCCAAACTAGTGTTGGTGGAAAAACTATTTACCACTTTGGTATTGATTAAAAAATATTTACCAAACTAGTGTTTTCTATTTATTTTGTATTAACCTTTTACTTGTACATTAACATATTAGAGACTTTATAACTTTTTATTATTAAGTTCATAAATTCTGTTTTTTATCATATTTATTTAATATTTTTTCCGATCAATCCAAAATCTTTTTTTTTTCTGTTTCAGTTGAAATTTTTTTTAACTATTTTAGTTGTGAATCTTTTCTTTTTATTTCTTCTTTTAGTTGATTTCTCCTTTTTTTCTCTTTTTTTAAAATTCATCATTTACGAATTTGATTTCAAATTTATTGTGTTTTTTTAATCACTTAACTCTTTTTTACTTGATTATAAATTTTTATCCGATCAATCCAATATCATCATTTTACAAATTTTGTTTTTTAAATTTAGACATGGTATCTTAACGAACCTAGTGGATATCAACTGAATTCGCGCCGAATACTCGCTACAGTGCTCGGGTTCTGCTAACATCCGGGTTTTACCGATTTTTTATAAAATGAACATATTTAAAAACATAAAAAATGGGTAAAAACTCGGCGTTGTTAAAATCCAAGCGTTGACATTACTTCAATTGGTATCTGGTAGGTTCGTTACGGTATCGGAACTAAACCCAAAAATTAAATTCTCAAAATGAGCATATTTAAAACAAAAAACAAAAAATCGGTAAAACCCGAGCAATGGTAAAACCCAAGCGTTGCGGCAACTATTTGACGTAAATTCGGTTGGTATCTATTAGGATCGTTACGATGAACAAAACCCAAAAAATAAGTTCGCAAAATGAACATATTCAAAAAAAAAATCGGTAAACCCAATAAGTTGGTAAAACCCAATCGTTGTGGCGACTGCTCAACGTGAACTCAAGAGTCAAGTCTGTAGTAGTTATACTCGTTACGGTACCTAAACTATACTAAAAACACTTTCATAAAATAAATATATTTAAAAATTAAATTTCTATGAAAAAAATTATTAAAAAAAATTAAAACAACACAAAATTTTCATATCGACTTAGTAATATAAGGCTGACGAAAAAGAAATAATATAAAACATACAATATTGAATGAATAGCATAAAAATATATAAAACGATATGAAAATTGATAATTGATGAACTAAATAGGAAAAATTAAAAAGACTAATATGTTAATGTAAAGTAAAAGGTTAATACAAAATAAATAGAAAACACTAGTTTGGTAAATATTTTCTAATCAACATCAAAGTAGTAAATAGTTTTTCCATCAACACTAGTTTGGGAAAAAACTCCACTACACATAGCCTAATAATGCAGATATATAAATTTAACATTGCTTTTCTATACTTTTGTACGGCAATATGAGATTATCAATTTTAAAGTTCATTGGTAAATATATGACTTTTAGAGTCATCAATACTGTAATACTTCTATATTATCTTTTGGTGATTTGCTTACATGTGATACCACTGCTTATTGACTTTCAATTTGTTTCTGGCACATCATTTGTATATACGCATTCTATTTATGTATAGTTAGCAAACATATCATTTGTATATACGTGTTCTTTTCATATACAAGCAAGTATAATACATGTGTGCATATTCTGTAAACTTGAAAAGGTATGTAGAATGGGATATGTGAAGTTCTTTTTTATTATCCGACGTTGGGGGCTATTTTTCCGCAGGAACACTCCTAAATTATTGCCTCTGCACTTCATGATACATGAAATGGTAGGTTAATACATGTTCTTTTATACGTGTTCTTTTCATATACAAGCAAGTATAATACATGTGTGCATATTCTAACTTGAAAAGGTATGTAGAATGGGATATGTGAATTTTTTTTATTATCCGACGTTGGGGGCTATTTTTCCGCAGGAACACTCCTAAATTATTGCCTCTGCGCTTCATGATACATGAAATGGTAGGTTAAGAAAGAAAGCCAAACGGGAATATGAGCAAACGATGGTCCATAACCATCATGCACGAGACAAGAGACAAAAAAATAAAAATGTATGATAGTCAACCCCATATATACATCAAATGTGAAAAATCCATACCAAAATTAAGTGTTTAAATGCATTCTTGGATATTATAATAGAAATAACAAATTGGTTTGAACCAAACATCACTAGGTTAAAGTTAGAAACTTCCTGGGATATGTTTAAAAAAGAAATCCAAACAAAACATACGGCAACAAATTTGACATATACTCTCTAAAAGAATAGAGACCTAAGATTATCATAAATAATCCATTATTACAACCCAAGTATTAAGGCATATAAATAGAAAGAATATAGATATAAGTAATAAGCACTTAACTTAAAACTACTTAAGCAACTTTAGTTACCGCAGCGTGTATCGCATCTGCAAGGTGAGGGACTGTCCTCGAGCTTAAACCCGCCATGCTAATACGCCTGCAAAAATGTGTGACTTAGTCAATGAACACAACAACAAAATAAAAGGTACTATGTATATAACATATAAAAATGTGATATATGACGCAGTTGGAATATTTTACCCGTCAGATGTCATATAGATATGATATTCTCTAGTCATGAAGGTCACTTGCTTTGTATTAAGCCCTGTGAAAGTGAACATCCCGATTTGCTTTATAATATGGCTCCAATCACCCGGGGTGCCTGCCAACAACAAAATAGAAATTAAGCATTCTATTTAATGAACTTCTGTTTTAAGTAAGATACCTCTAGCCCGTAAAGCATCAAAAGCTGCTTGCGCATGGTAATAATACGGTCAGCCATTGCTTTTAACTCAACAGTCCACTCTTGATACAGTTTCCTACACACGATTTTTCACACTCAAATATGAGGAATTCATAAAACTCTAAATTATTTTGTAATCAATTAATTACCTATCTTTGAGGATGGTAGCCACAATTGAAGCGCCATGAATTGGTGGATTTGAGTACATGGGCCTTATTACAAGTTTCAGTTGGCTCTCAACCCGTGTTGCCACATCAGCACTCTTGCAAACCTGTTGGCAATATTATATAATTCATGTGTCAAATATAAAAATATGAGGATGTAAGTTAAAATCTGGACTTACAATGCTCAATGCACCAACTCTTTCACCATAAAGGCCCATATTCTTTGCATAACTTTGAGCTATAAAACATTCACCACCATCAGCAACAAACATTCTAACAGATTGAGCATCCTCATCTAGATTTCCGCTTGCAAAACCCTAAATAAGGCAGTAATAATAATGTTATCATCATTCAAGTTCATAGACAATTAGACATTAACTTGATACAAAATCACACCTGATATGCACTATCGAAAAATGGCAACAAACTTTTGGATCTAATCACTCTTCTTATTTGTTCCCATTGCTCACATGTCGGATCAACACCGGTGGGATTATGAGCACAAGCATGTAGAAGGATAATTGCTCCAGATGGAGCCGATCCAAGGTCTTCCAGTAAGCCTGTTCAACACAATAAACCAAGTGTAATATTTTAGGATAGAATTGAAAAGAAGAAAGTTATAGTAAGAGAATGAACCAGAATATTTAAATGAAAAAGAAACAATTAATCAAGAAACTATGATACGATATTGAACATATACACATACATACATATACGTACCCAACTATATATTTATATACACACACATATGCTATACATATACATATATAGGGAGGGTTCTACGCAGAAGATAGTTTTTTGCGAGAACAGAAAACACCAAATAAATATTTTCTTTTTTCAATTTTAAAACACGAAAAAAAAATGGTTGAAAATTTGAAATGCAATATTTATACATCTCTTCTAATATTTTGAACAATTATATATAAAAAATTCATTTATCTATAAAACCTACACACATGGTTGAAATGCAATGTTTATACATCTCTTCTAATATTCTGAAAAATTATCAAAATAATTCCGTTTATCTATAAAACCTACACATAACCTGCACGTGTGTAGGTAAACATTTAAAATTGAAAAAGAAAAAAACAATATGCTAACTTAGGCTATTGGCTTTTTATGTACATAACATAGACATTTGTGTCTATGAAGTCAAAAGTTTCTATAATTAAACATTTTACGTCTGTTCTGTTTTTTCTCGTTATAATTTAGTCTTTTGCAACGAACCTCCCAATATATAATTATACATACATACATACATATACATATATGTATTAAGTATACGTGTACGTGTAGTAAAAAGCTAGATGAAAGATTGTTACAAACCTTGGATGTTTAGTCCACGGGTCACGGGATCATAGTAGCGGTACGATTTCACGGTCAGACCAGCAAGAGTGAATATTTTCCCATGGTTTCCCCATGTAGGATTGGGTATGTATATAGTACGCTTCACAAATAAAAGTAGTGGTAATTATTATCATTAAAATAAAAATGAAGAAGACAATATATAATGTCCAGTGTATATGAAACATTATACTTGATAATAGTGTTTGGCCAGAAACTCAGCTCCAACACGCAATGACCCGGTACCAGACAAACACTGAACGGTTGTAACCAGGTTTCCCAGTATAGCAGGACTGCTCAAACAAAGACACATTTCACAAGTTATATTATACTATAGCTATTTGAGTAAAGTTTCTTCAAACAAACAATAATATTGCAAACTCACACCTGTTAGCTCCAAGTATAAGTTTTGCGCTTAATTTGTTAAAATCTGCCAATCCAACAATAGGAGATATTCCTTGACACGTGACCTGCAAGTGACCGATATTGAACCTTATTTGTGTGTTACATTACATTCTAACTGATTTAATTAATTTCATACATAAATGATAAATAAAGATTACCTGTCATTAACCAGTAGCTTCTCTGCTTGTCTGACAACATTTAACACTAGAGTTTCCCTTCCTGTCATATAAATTAATTAATAAACTACTTTTTAAGATCAGTGATCAGCCAAACATAAAACTACAAAACTAACAAATGACCATAAAAGAACGAACCTCTGTGCGATAAGCACCAACACCCAAATTGAGCTTAACAGGGATCAGGTCTTTGTTATATGCAACTGTAACCTGCATGACACCACCATACATTAAGAATTAATGACAAGGTTTATGTAAAAATCATCCAATTTCCGGAGCAAGTACCAAGAGTTGGCTTAAAATATTTGCATACATAATAGAATTTCAGAACCACTCTTATGTTCCTACTGTCCAATGAGTTACAAAGCTAATAATATTAACTCATTTAACATCTATTTGTTATTACACATAATATCATTTCTTCATATAACAACATCTCTTGTACATTGTTTCTATTTTTAAATGATGCAATAAATTCAGTCCAATCCTTTGGATAAGTCATAAAATTGAATCAGTAGTTACAAGATAGTACTAAATTAAGCAACCACATAGGTTCTCAAAGTAGACCGTTCGGAAATCTTGTGCCGACTACATGGCCGTCTCCGAAAATCCATAAAAAATTTTGGACTCGGGCCAAGTAAAAAACAGCCCCCGAAAAATCACATTTTTATTTGTGATAATTAATTAGACAATTTACCATTTGAGTTGCATTTCCAAAGCCCCAATACGAGCAAAAAAAAAGTAATAAACAAGTTATTAAAATGACCCGTATAAAACACAAAGGTAAGTTTTTTTTCTATAATAAAGATTACCCACAATGGGAAATGAACACATGACCTTTGGTTCTATACAGTGGAAGTCTTTCCATTGCACCAATGAGTTATTTTGTAGCAATTTTTTTTATTGAAACAAAATCACATATAAAATATATATAATTTTTTCAACAATTATGGGTCTCTCTCGAGTGTGGGCCCGGCTTATTAAGAAAGTAGACACTTTGGTAATCTTGTGCTAAATCATTAAGATGCCTGACCGATTAAGAGAGGTAACCTCTAAGCATGTCTTTGAAACTTAATCAATACAATAAGAGTCTCTATGAACCACCATTCTGAGGTACACATTCTACCTCTAGCCGATTCAGAGATAGTCTTTTAATGGTGAAGGAAATTAGAATCACTCACACTAATATTTACTAGAAGAATACTACAAGACAATTAAGGAAATTCACACAATCTTAACCTAAGAAAAGAATTATGACGGACTATTATATTATTATAATTATATATATATATATAATCTTCACTTGTGAATATTTAACAAAAAAAGAAATTTTAAGCAAACAGTCTATATCATATATTTCAAAGTATGCATCATGCTAATCTTCCGAACAGAGAGATTATTATTACCCCTAGAATCGGATCCTCTGGAGCACGAACAACGTTAGCGAAGACAGAATCGGCGGCGGAAGTAGGCGAAGAAGAGATGCCGATGCCGTTGTCGATGGTTCCGGCGAGGTGGCGGGAAAGGACACTCAACCTCCGATCAGCCGACAAAGAGTTCATGTTTCACTTGTTCACGTTAGTTTGCCTTCTTTTCTTATTCAATGTATTTGAGTTTGACCTTTATTTAGTGTGGCTTTATAGAGAGTCGATGACGTGGAAGCTAGACGGTGGGGTCCAGATGGTTAGGATGAGGACAGGTATAATGTATGTAAATGGTAACGTAAGGGATGGGCTACAGTAGTAGTTGGCTTGGCACAAACTTTAAGAAACGTTTAAGTGATAACCGACTTTGGACCCTTGCTGTAACTACTAGCCGAATACAAGCCCACGCCTATTTACAAATTTCTAAAGGCTAGCTTTTAAACACATGCCCGGCTTCGAGAATTCGAAAAAATTTTCGGGTTAAAAGGCGGAATTTTTTTTGGGCCTTTAGTAAAAGGAATATTTTTTTGGGTTTAAACAATTTAATTTCAAATGGGCTTACTTTATTATGATTTGAGTTGTGTAAAAAAATTTTGTATAAATAAAGCTCAAAAATGTCTAAACTAAGATTAGAACTCACAACCTTTTGGTTAGATGTCATACCCATTCCCACTAGATCAAGCTAGTGGTCATGTAATTGTGTTGAAACATGAAATATACATATATATTTTTTTTATAAAAGTAAATATAATTTTTTTTTCTAAAAAATAATTTCGGGCCTAACGGGGTGTCGGGCCTGTGGCCGTCGACTACCCCGCCAAACGGCCCTGTTAAAACACATGCCGGATTTAACAAAGAGTAAAGTGTCGTATCATCCTTAAGGTTTGTTTAAATTTATGACTTTCGTACATATAGTTTTTTTATTCTTCCAAGTGGATTCTTGAGGTTTCTCATTTGTTATCAATATCATTCAAATCGTTAACTCCGTTAATTTTCGTAGTTGAGCCATAGGTATTTTGGTCTTTAAACACATTTGTTTATTTTATTATATTAGTAGCTGTGAGATCTTTATTGTAATAAAAGAAAGGGTTTTTTAAACATGTGTCTTCTTTAGAGTGACCCTTCCTGTTATTTTACCTTCAAACTATTTTGACATGTGGCTTCGTCACAATGCAAAACGTTGTTTTAGGACTCAACCAGAATTCTTCTTAGCCTCTTAAGTGTGACATTTGTCAATTTTTGAATCCGAAACCCGGCCCGTTTTGGATCTTGATATGAACCGAATCCTCTTTTACGTTATTAGTCATTTATACTAGATGATCCAATAAGTTTTATGTAATGATGATAATATGTATTGATTATGTTGTTGTGTGGTTGTTTGTAGGTGAATTAGAACCATAAGAATGCTAGAAACATGATTTACATGTGTTATGGATGAAATCAATTTGTCAACAAATTCGTTCATGTTTATTGTTGAGGTTGTAAACTGATGTTAACTTGGTGTTTTTGAACGATTATTGATTATGTGATTTAGTTCATTGAATTTAGTTTCCATAAAACTAAAAATCGTAAATTTTGGTCTTGAACTTGATAGGTTTTATGATTTTACAAACTAAAGTGTCAAGGCTGTTGTGGAAGTTTGTATTCTAGTCTAGAATCCCAACTACATATCTTGAGTTTGACAACGACAATTGGGTTGATTCAACTTCCGGAAGATCATAAACTGAGTTAGAATTTTAACTCAATTAGCCTTGTATGATTTGGTTCAGTATAGAATTTTAGCCGAATTAATACCTTGTGTTGCGCATTGAAATAGTTGCACGTACATTGTTGTCTTGTATGAATTTTCACGATTTGAGTTTTCTATGGTAAAAATTTTGCAATTGAATTTGGTGGTTTGATGGGTTAGAAAATAGGTTTTGCTGGGTTAAAATTTGCCTTGTGAATTTAGATTTGTTATGCATGCAATATGATGAGCTTTGTGATCATTTGTGCACTAATTGACTTTGTTGATGCTTAGAACCTGATTTGGCAATTAGAAATTACTTTGACTAAGTGACCAGTCTTATTTGAAGTATTAGGTTGTGGTAACACTTGTTTGGATCATGATTTTGCATGAAAGTGAATGAGTGATTACCATGCATAATTTGTAAGCGTGTAAATAGAAACAAAAATTATCAAATATAAGTAAATATATTTAAGTATAAGTTACCAACGGGTCGTCGGGTCAACTCGGTCAAAATTTGGTCAATGGTCAGCTCGGCTATCCTTTTGGTCAAAGGTCAACAAGGTTGGACCTTTTGGTCAAAGGTCAACAAGGTCAAACTTTGGTCAAAGTCAACAAAAGTCCAACTTTGGCCAGAGTCAACAAAAATCAAACTTTGGTTAAACACGAATAAACAATGTAATTGTTTGGATACTAGGGGTTCTATGAACCATCACACATTTACTTACGTACTTGTATACTTTAGGATACACGTACGAGACTGTTTGCAATAGTTATTGACTTTACTTAATTTTCACGCATTTGAGGTGAGTTTCACGGCCCCTCTCTTTTACATACCTTTCCTTTTGGGGGGAGAAAACATGCACAAACGTTTTGGATATCATAAGAATGTTTTATATCATAGATACTTAGTGCAATTACCAATTTAAAGTCCTCACACACATCGGACCGTTAACTAAGGTTAACTGGCGAGGTAATATTAAGTATAATCACTGGGTTTGAAAAACCCCACATGTGCTAAAACTCGATTGGAGTTTGGACAAGTGTAACATTGACCTAAACGCATTGCCAAGTTCCGGTAAGGCTTGGCGGGAGGCAAAAACGAAGACATGTCAGCTTCGGACGCAATTGACCCCACACTATTGTATCATGATATCTAGAGTAATTAACTAGTGATAAAACTTTGCTTACTTTATCTGCACATTTTTGAGATTTTTTTTAGATACAAACCTATGAACTCACCTACCGTTGTGTTGACCCTTTTAGCCTGTCTTTCTCAGGTCACTAAAGATGCACAGAAGGAGTTGGGATTTCATCATGGATGCATGGCTTTCCTCAAACAAGTAAGCGTGTTTTAAGTATCATGAATTGTAGTGTATGGGAATTTAACTGTGAACTAGTTATTTACAATTTGTAATTGTTTTACACTTCCACAAACGTACTTACACCGAAATTGTATTCACTTACATTAATGAGTTTTATTAAATGATATTTTTACTCTATTAAATGGTTGTTTAGTATGACATGTGGCTAGATCCTGGTATCTCACGTGCCTTATTGTAAAAACCCTGTTAGTTGAAAATTAAGGGTGTGACAAATTGGTATCAGAACCATTAGTTATAGTGAACTAGGTCTGTTTTCGAAAACTAGTCTATAATCATATTCAAACCTTTGCATCACCGTTTTGCAAACATGTCAACCCAGACACGCATTTCATTCATGCATGCACTACATATGTCTACACGTAGTATTTGCACAATATTAGATTCACACATAGACATACACTTATACTTGACCAACATAGGTACTCTTGCATAATATACACATTTATTTATACTTGAGGTACATATGTACATAACACTTCCACATTTCAACATATTGCGTGTATGTCGACATCATCTACAACACTTTCCTCGGGCGAGGAAGACGTCAATCTTGTTGCCACATCAGTATCTACACCCTTATCACATCACTAGAGCCGAGGAAGATACTGGCTTGAACTTTAGCAACGACATCGTTGGGGATGATGAGTCGTCTCAGGCCCTTGTTGGGGCTACGCCATACGAGCATAATCTCATCGGGAGTTGGGTTCCATAGAAGCGAATTCCTTCTCTACCAACCAACGACAAAACATTGAACTCGCTAGCCTTATTCCACTTCAAGCCTGAAACTGTGAGTCTCGGGTGAGAGATACCCGCGTTGAGGCAGAACCTTGAAGGCACTCTTACATAATTTCATTGAAATAAAGATGTCATCACTTTTCCTGAGCCGTACGCTCACATATTTGCTCGATACTCTTGGGAGGATAGATTGACTAAACAATTGAAAACACTCTGCTTATTGTATACTCAAACTTTATTCTGACTCATATGGCAGAATGAGTACTTCGCTTTATTTCTGGTAACTTATATTGATAAACCAGATTCATGTCTCAAAGTCACACTTCTTATACATGCTTGTTTCATGAGCATGTTTTTATCTACAATCTACTGGATTGAATTCTCAGAGTGTGTTTTAACTCGAGCGAATAATCAAATCAAACGAATCCTGACAACCTTATTTGATGTAACTCCTAATTGATTAATGTAGGGTCGATGACCACACATGTCGATAACCTTTTCATATTTGGTATCATTTCGTATTCAACAATCCAATACGTGGGACAATTTAACACTTGATAAGAGGAATTAGGGTGAGCATTCAAACAAAATTATCATCACGGGTGCACACATAATAATAATAATTTGTGGTGCATGTGAATCCTGGTAAATCCTAGTATGTGGGTAAATGGTCATAGTTTGTGAATTTCAAACCTAAGTTTCTATTGTCGATGGAAGCTCTCGTCACCCGTTCGACGACTAGTTGGCAATGTTAAGCATGTCCGGTAACTGATAGAAGCATCTATCCGATTGGGATAGCTACATGCAATCATCAATGACATTTAACAATTTAGTTTCTCTCATGCAAGTGTTTCTGTGAACTTGAGACTCTCATCTAAACTTTGTTAAGAAAACAACCGGTATTAAAAACTTCTCTAGCGTCTTGTGGCAAGACCTCTGACCTTATTGTATATGCGGAATTTTATGAATCTTTTGTAAACTAACACCATATCATGTACACTCCAGCTATAAGTTATTTTTGACTCTATTACCATGACCGACAATTAACTCTTAGTTTAACTAGATTTTTTCCCTTTATAGAAACTTTACAATCAGACATTTCCATAAGATAATCTCATTATCTCAAGGACATTGGAAAATGAAAATTCAAACAAGTGAACCCTTCAGCCGAAAGCGGTGAATTGAACAATTATTATGCTCCTTACATGGCTATAATCACTATTTCATAACAAATTAGTTTTCGGGTAAACATCTGACTTCGCATTGACCGAAAATTACCTTATAGACGCAGTTTTCACCCAAAAGTTCTATTGTGAACTCACTACTAGTATGATTTGTATCCAACCCTCATGAAAATCAATAATTTAGTTATGGAACCTTTTATCACTTGTTTATTCATTCTCCTAACCCGAATCGCTAAAGGTACCTCTACTAGTAAGTGAGGATTCTATATACTTCTTTCTAGGAAAAAAATATTGGCCTAGGATCAATGATCCTTAACCGTCAAAATCAACACTTTAGCCGATCAAGAAAACTGATGATATAACTCATCTCATGTGCCTAGTAACAAGACTCAATTTTCAATACAAAAACTCTCCCTAGTTTGAGTACAACCCCTAATAGTCCAAATATCGATTTAACGCCCTTATGGAGGAAACAAATATGTTTTTCCAAACTATCGCTAGCAAAAGCCTGAACTCGCTATTGCGAATCGCTTACACATGCATAGTTGTAGTAAATTTTAAGCTTAAACTTCGATGGAGCTTCGAACTTGACCCTAGAGAAACGGATGATTGGAGTTTTCTTTCTAGTGAACAAAAAGCAAAGTGGTGGACAGACTCCTGAATAAACGATCAAACTCTTGTAATGACGTTGCCCATGAAGAACCTTGATTTGAATGAAACCCGAATAATCGCGCTCTCATTATGTCTTCCAATTCACCTAGTATGGACTTTTGACTTAAAAATCTTTTAAACAAGAATGGATTTCTACACTCGAAGTATTCTATATCGCACATTGGAGGATCAGATACTTAACGCGAACAACCCCTGCCATTTAGCATAAGGATTTTCATTTTCAAAACAATAATTTACCATACTAACCGAAACTGTTAAATCAGTAACTCGTGAGGAACGATGAGTAGCCGACAAGCCAATTATTCCTATGGATACATTATGATCTATTCTAGACGAAATACCTACACTTGTCCTTTTGGACTACAGCGGAGGAAATGATTCAGATATTTTATTCTCTGCCCATTACATTTGGCATTAATGTATGGATTGGTTATGATTGGTGACGAGAACCACTTGAGATGTGCTATTAGTGTGGTGGGTGTCACACCCCAACCTACGGCGGAAATGCCGGGGGTGTGAACCGTTGGTTCACATCTCACAAGACACTATCATGCAAATTTATATGACAATATCTAAAGATATTTATTTAATTTAAACCAAGTACATATGTTGAAATCAAAGACAAAATCATCCCAAAACGTACAATTATTCCAAAACAAACATCTCAAAATAGCTAATTCAAAATACTTTGTCTTTTTTATTTAACAACCTGAAGTTCGATACCTAAATATCTTCATCAACTTTCAATCATCTAGTATAAGCACCTGCAATATGCGTAAAAATAATATAGTTTGTCAACAATATGTTGAGTGAGATAACCACCAATTTGATTATATATACTAATAATAAAACAAACAAACCATATTCGTTAATGTGAATAATACAATTGATGTAACAAGTAGGTGTCATTTAACCATTGCCTAGTGAATTGGGCTTTGGCTACTAAGGCGAAATAAATACAAATAATGGTGTCGGTTGACCATTACATAGCGAATCGAGCTTTAGCTACTAAGATGGTGTATGATCATACTTAATGACATAAACTGTGATGGAACTCTCTGAAGAGATAAAATAAACAAATAATACACATTGCACACAACAATTAACTTGCATACAACACAATAAGCAATGCATGATTTGTGATTTAAACTAAGATTTGATGTAAATAAGTGAGTTTGGTACTCAAGTGCCCCAAAGTGAAAAATGGAAAAAAAGGGTAGTGATTAACTCATTAAATAATAATAATAAAATCGTAATATTTAACCGTTGGAATCGCGTCAAACGGCCTTACGGTTCAAAATATATGATTAAAACAAGTTATATGTGTCTTTTAAATGAACCGAGTCGGATCAGAACTGAAAGGTCGGGTCCGACACTATTAGATGTGAAATTAATAATAAACACCTGTTCAGAATCTGAACTTCGAGTCTGTAGTTAGGTTCTGACCAGTACACTCAAAATTTCATGGTGTACAAAAAAGTCTTCTGCCCTAAAACTAGTTTTGCCAAAAGATAGAAGAATCGAATAGTCAAATATGTTGACTATTATGCCTAAAAGGGGCCATGATCAAATTGATCACCGAAACTCCCTCAATCACTAAAATTAATTGAGGGCTTTTTATTATGAAAAAAAAATATATGATTTACAGAAGAAAACTTACATGGAAAATCAATGGAACAAAGATGATTTCGGGGTCAAATAGTCTTGAAACTTGAAAGTCAACAAAGCTTGAAAGAAATTGAATGATCTTGAAGAAATCAACAATAGATGAGAGGAATTTCATGAATAAGAGATGGTGGCTGATGTTTTAAGTAATAATTTAGGGTTTTAAGATATGTTTTGATTAAATAAAACATACAAAATCATTTATTAGATAATTGTTCGTTTAAGGAAACCGAATAATGAAATTATGAAAAAATTGGGTCAATTAACCTACAGATTTCGATTTGTGCAACAAGAAAATGAATGTGGATATGGTATAACATCAGATGACACGACTTGGGCCTCAATTTTCATGATTTGGGTCGGTTTAGGGACAATTACGCATTAAAAATGAGTAAATGAGTAAAAACAAACTAAATCTGCTGCAAGTATGTCCCCGCGCCGCGCGGCCTCAAGGTGACTCCTCTCCACGGGACGCGGCATGGAGGGGAGTTCCAGACTTTGGATTTTGGCAAAAGTGGCATATGAACTTCTTAAAACGCGACTTTTAGCCATTTAAAAACGATTTTAAGGGTTTTAAGCATGGTTTGACAAGTTTGAAAGTTATGAGTGTATAAACTATGTTAAACAAGATTAAATACTAATAAATGCACAATTTTGTTGATACGAAATATCCGAATTACATTCCCGAATTGGGTAAAAAAATACGAATACGAAAAATTCGAAATGTTATAGAATCCCCTACTTTTGCGAATTTCGTCCCGAAATTAGAAAAAACTAAAACTAGATCATGTTTAATAATTAAACTTAAAGAAATAATTATAAATAAAATATAAAATTTTAACATAACATGGAACTTCGAGTGGGTAAAGCAGCACTCCAAATGAAAATCCGATACGGTCATTTATATATAGGATGTACCAGCAACGTATCCATCATGTCCTTGTTATCTTTACATTTTCACCGTTACCCAATCTACTTTAGGTTCTAAATTATGACACAAAATTGTATGTATTATGATTTCCATACGAGGACTTGGATAATTACGTGTAAGACCATAAGGACTTAGATAGTCAGATGGTCCACAAAATTCGTCCCATCGTGTGGGTTAAAAACATTTGAAATACATAACTTTGTTAGAAAGCAAAATTTCTAATAAATTTTAAATATGAAACCAGAAGATCATCAATTTATAAAACATTACTAACAATGAAATGAACTTTCGATTTGATTAATAAAACCTGTAAAATTTCAAAAGTGTCTTTTGATGTAAATGTAAAAATCTTGAAAAATGAAAAGAAACGAATTCCTTGAAGTTGAGATTAAAATGGATTGTGATGAAAATAAGAAAATAAGATAGGAGTATGGTGTCATAAACAATTAGCTTTGATAAATAAAATTAACTTTATTCATAAGATAGAAACACGCGAAAGATACATAATTTAAATTGAAATTATGAATACCATAATTAAGTATGGAGTCGTTACGATACATAACTTGAAAAAATAAAATAACTTAAAATAGAAATAACACCAACAACAAGAGTCCTTAAGGAGTTGGATCCATAAAGACTTGAGCAGTCGAGATGGATTGATTTGGGATAGCTTGAATGGGATACAAGAGTCGGGCTTGGTTGGAGTAAATTTGGTATATTTGAGCTTACGGGTATGTGATTGGAAAGGTTTGGGTTAAGTAAGAATGATCTTAATTGACTGGAGGAGCTTGAAGGATATGGGATTGGTACGTTTGGACCAGATGAGCATGGGTAGTGTAGTAGGGTGTGGGTATAACTTGGGCTTGGTGAGCATGGATGAGTTGAGGACACACGTTGCGAAGATGATTAGGGTCTCCACACTTGTAGGAAGCACATATAGGAGTTGCACTGGGTTGAGTAGACGACATAGAATGGGATTTAGGAGCAGGCGGTACAGACTGTTGTAGGACGGCTTGTTCACTGGGTGGTGTAGGACAAGTATTTTCAAGATGGTTATAATGATTGCATTGGGTGTAAAGATGACAGGGGGATTGAGCGGGATGATGATAGTTACAAATGGAGCATAACAGGTAAGGACCATAGTAAGGTTTCTTGTTTGAGACATTTGGATCGGGTTGTTCTTGGTTTATATCATAATTTTGGTGGTTTGGTTTATGTTTCTTGTTGTGGTGAGTAGTGTTGTTGTTGTGCGGAGTGGGCTTGGGTTTGGCATTATCATCGGTTGAGGATTCGGTTTTGGAATTCTCATGGGTAGGTTTAGAGTTCTTTCGAGAGAGGGTCCCATCCCAAACATGGTCATCTGAAAGAGCAGAAACAAGGGCAATAGCTTCACCGATGGTGAGAGGTAGGCCATAACGAACCGATCAGACACGAAAATGGGCATGTTTGTGTTCGTACATTTAAATTTAGACCGTCGAACTCGAACACTTAAACGAACATAAAATATATTCTTGTGTTCGTTTGTTTAAAATTGGGTATGTTCGTGTTCGTTTGTTTAAGAACTCAACGAACAGTTCGTAAACATAAATGAACACTTAAACAAACATTTAAACGAACATATATGAACACTACATGAACATAAATGAACACAAAGAAAACATAAATGAACAGTCATTAACTGCGTAATTCATCCAAAAATTACTTCGAAATTGTTGTTTACTAGTACATGAAAAGAATCCATTAAGATTCTATCAAAAAGTTCATCATGATTCCAACAAAAAAAATCAATCGTTTATCCTTGTTTCATCCAAAACGTGTTATCCAAAGTCTTCCATCCATGTTAAACCTATGCAAGGCCGGCCTAGACACCATCCAGGGCTCGGCAACCGTTTAGGGCACGATTTCGGTGAATGGCACACAATTTTTAATATTTTTATTATATAAGTGTAGATATCTATTTTTTAAGCATTAACAAGTGGAATTAGAAGAAAAGAAAAGGTAAAAAGGATAGACAAAGAAAAAGAATTATTTTCGAAAAAATTTTCCGGCTAATATCAAATTGCAGCGGCCTAAGGGTTATAAACTTGAAGAAGACAAAAAATATAATATTATATAGAATGTATCTTTTTTACTTTCTCCATACATTCTCTCTTTATATATTTTGACTTTTGTTTTTTGTTTTTCTTTTATCTATTTATAAATAATTCAAATTAAAATAGGACCTGATAATTTAAATTGGGCTTATGTCCAGTGCCATTTTAAACCAACCCAATTATAATCGTATTCCATATATAATAAGGTACTCCGTGATCACATATTAATATCATTAGGGTGCCTCGATTTCTTTATCACTTAGCTTTATATATATTTGTATACGTTATTGCTACAATAACTTTGTTTTATTTATTGTTTTTACAATTATCGATCTTTTGAAGGAAAATAATTATTTAAGTTCCATCTTCCATACTCGTCTTGGGCACTTGAAATCTCAGAGACGACCCTGAACCTATGATAAACGAGAGATATATGAAATACATGCTATTAGTGGTTCTTATGTACATATTATATTTACGAAACCAATAACACAATATTTAAATACTTCACCATATTTTTCAATCCAGCTTGATGTATGCAATATTGCCATTTTCCTACAGTTAGCAATGAAAAAATTATTTTAGTAGGAGAATAATAATGAGATTATAGTTGAAAGAATAAGAAAAACACCTTGGTTTTCTTTTTATGTAATCCATAATAATGACGATACCAATCAGCCCCACAAAAAGCGTATCTACCATCTTCGTTCCTGAACATGAATGATGTGGGTCAACAACTGATGTGCTAAAAGTAGTCTAATAATTATTAACTAAATTACGCTAATCTAGACACTAAGTAATACTTTATACTCTCTAAAACTTGACTAAACTACTAACCAGCAAGTGAACCAATCGACTCTAGTATAGCTAAGTAAGTCCGGATATCGAACCCACGAGACTCTTTAAATTACGTATATTAACTAATTAGACTTAACTAACTGACACGACTATTTATTTAATTATTTTTATTAAAGGGGGGTTTTTAAACTATATTATATTAAACTAATAAAATAAACTAATTAATAAAAAGACAATTAATAAAAAAAAGACAAACAAGCTTGACTGATTTAGATGATGATGAAAAACCACCTAGGCTAGAATCCCCAAAGTTTCGGTTATCAATTAATCGGAAAATGCTTGTTATGGAACCGGGATCATAAAATAGACACTTAAAAGAAAATCCAAACAGGACCCGTGACCCTTCAAGAAGACACCTATGAGTTTCTAACAAGTTTTAAGACACCCCAGTTATATGTATTACACTTCCTTACGGTTATCTAATTAATTTATGAAAGAGTACCTTTATAGTGAAATCCTACCTTACAGCGCGGAAATCAAAAGTAATTTAATAAACTTAATTGACTCTCTAGACAATATTAATTAATCAAACCTAGACGGACTCCTTACGAAGAACTAAATCTAGCAATCTCAATCAACAAAGATCTAGCAATAACCTATCACCTTACAGCTTTCTAGGTTAGCAGCACACTTTTATTCGTTTGGCTAATAATATTATTCATATGTTCTTATTCGAATTCAATCATAAACTAGTCAAAAACACACAGTAGAAGACCTAACAAAATCCTATCATATGAAACAATCACCAAGAATTTTGTGGAATAATAAAACTAGAACAACCAAAACCAAGTACACATACGCATCAATCAAATAAACCAAACAATTTACTGAATCATAAAACCATAACGAAAAGCAAATTCCAAATAAAATATAACTTCAAACAATGGTTCATCACAAGCCTAAGCAGTCTAATAAGTTTAGCCTAGCATCTTAAAATCAAAGAAACTAAAATAATTAAGTTCAACAACCAAGCTCATAATTAAAATAATAAATTCAAACCGAATTATGATGATGCTTGGTCGAGTAGGTGTTGAACCCGGACGATCTCGGCTCGAAACAAAAGCTTTCTTGGATGTTATCTTCTCTGCTCCCCCCTTTGGTTCTTCTGCCGTGACCCTCTTTTTATACTTTTTGATGTAGATTTTCTGCCCTCAAATTGTAACTGCTGACTTCCCTTTTTATTTTATGGGTTACCTTTTTTCAAAGTCCACCAATTGAAGCCCACGTAACAAGATAAATTTTCCACATTCTGATTTCAAATAAGCTCGTTATTTTAGTAAATAATGTTGTGGTCTTCATTTTATCTCTTCTTCTTCTTCCCACGTGACTTCACATAATTAGACATCAAAGTATCAAAAATCATTGTTTATTCTTGCTTTCTTACCTACCCCATAAATAAATGCACAAAATTTAAATGGTTTCTAGACATACTGTGATAGTTGTATAATAAATATGGAATAAGAGATGTATAAAATACACCCATTGCATATGAGCTCAAAATATGAATCGATTAATAGTTAACAACTATAGTTATAATTTTTAAGTTGAATTACTCGTTTTAGCTCATTGTCTCTTAAATCCCTAAAAACCACATTTGAGCCAATTAAGAATAATATTCAATAAAAACTTAGCTCAAAGTACTAAAAAGTGAATGAAATATTTATATAATAATATATATGTTTTAGACCACATCAAATATCCCCACGCTTACTCTTTTTTCGTCCTTGAAATAGTCTAATGCAGTGGAATCAGAATCGGAAAATATAGTCTTAAAAACATATAGATTAATTTAAGGCTTAGATAAACGCAAAAACCACGATCACCGATATTGTTGTCCACTTAAACGCATGCCTTAATCTTTATCAGGACAAATAAGATCCGAAAATTATATTACTCAGTGGTTTACACAATTAAGACCCGCTTATTTTCAGCTTTTACCGGACCAGACCACCCCAACTTGACTTAAACCTCAAATTAGCAGATTTAAAACTCTTGTTGCTGTATTTTTTTATGAATAGTTAAGACGATCAAGGGTATTGTTTATCCACCTACGCTTAAGCATCAAAGTCTACCAAGCAGCCATTAGATACGATTAAGGTACAATTAATTAATAGCTAGTGTTCCCCACAACATGACATACCCCCGTTATCAAGTAATACACCGAACCATAACCATAGGTGAGTATGCAAAATTTCATCTGTAGGGCTTACATGTGGCGTGCCCCTTGTGGTCCGTTTCTTAATGGTAATGAGAGGCGAGCAAGGGGAACCCAAATGGTTAACAGCGTGGATGATCAAGTCTATAATGCATTTGTACTTTTGTACTTTTTGTGATCATGTTTAAAGACTTATGTGGCAGAAATCTGCATGTTTGCTCTTTTTTTAGCTTAATTTTTAAATATTCACAACCCCATTTGGTATTGTGAATACCCAGATGAATAGACTGTATACAGACCCATGGTCTCCGTACCCGGGGCATCCCATCAATACAAGATTTAAGGTTATAAAACCATACGCCAATGATGTGTAAAACACTAAAACTAGCAGTTTAATATTTATATCACAGGCTACACGGCATACTCTAACGTTAAACCAACCCAAGCATCATATGATAACCTATTCAAATTTTTTTTAAACTTTATAATATTTCCACTTTTCATATTAAGAATTGAGGCTTGAGTATGGCTGACCTTTCATTACTTATTTTCTACGGACAAAACGCTTTACCCACAAGAGATTTCCGAACCATTTTATCAAATTGCCCTTTCATTTTCAAGGCTGGGCCTACCGACACATCCCAATTTAAGTGCGCTTTCTTTTATTTATCTCATATTATTCGTAGTTTGAAAAACTAATTTCTGATAAATATCATCATCTCCCACTTTAACGCAAAAAACTAGATTCAAGGGACATTTTTAAAGCATTTTTTCAAAAAATAATTTTCAATTTTTTTATTTTTTTTATTTTTCAAACAAAAACTCAATTTAAACTATGACTCATATATCCTATCCCCACACTTAAATTTTGCATTGTCCTCAATGCAAGAATAAGGACGACTTAAAATAAAATAAAACTAAAATAAAGTCGGACTACAAAAAACAAAAACTAAAAATTAAAAACAAAAGCTAAAATAAAAAGTTAACAAGCTAGATAATGGAAAAGACTTAGCTGGTAATATGCGCATGAAATATGATGCCAAGGTCTTTTTCCATGGATGCCCTCCAACTATGAACGAGCTCAGCAAATGACAACTCCTTCCCTCACACACGAACGCAAGCGGCAAAACAAAACAAACATATCTAAAAATGTATCTTATCATAATGATAGATATTAAGCAATTAAAGTGTTTCACATCAACCAACAAATAAATCATGAATAATTAGCAGCAAATAATAAATATAAAGTATACGTTTCAGCTGCTCCATCATCCCCACACTTATCTTTTGCAATATACTCTTCCTTGGGGATCGTTTCTCTAGCTCACTCAAACTTAAAACCAGCAAACTCAAAAAAAAAAAAAAAAAAAAGACAAACTACAAAAACTATGTTAGTGACTCGATGAATTATACAAACTCTGCGAAACCTCCCCACACTTGAACTTAATCAGGAGGTTTCTCCTTTGGACCCTATCCAACCCGTTCAGTTCCACCCGGTACTTATCAAACAGTAATATATCAATGATGGAACCGTAAATTATTAAATCAGAATTAAAAATCAGTAACGGGTCAGACCACCTATATTTAAACTTACATGGCAAGAGCCAAATGCGTTGTAAGTATCGAGAAGAACGGTTATGTTTGACATTTAATGGCCTTTTCACTCCCGTAGACCATCTTCTAAAGTATACGCAACTTCGGTTTTCAGGTAACCTATCATCCTCGACCTTATCCCGTGGTTTTGATTCTTGATCAGCATTCAAAACGCAGTCCACGGGCTGGCAATGTTGTTCTTCCTCTAACACCACATCCTCATCTACAACGTCCTCTACAAGTAGGGCCTCGAAAAACGCAATATCCCCATCAACATCCAATGTACCCCCCTCTTCATACTCTGACAATCCATCCAACTCCAGATCAAGGAATTCATCTTCCTCACTCAATTCATTCACAACCTTTTCCTCAATGCCAAACATCAACTCAAGTGAATCCCCAAAATCCACATCATCCTCTATCTCTTCTTTCTTCACTAACGACCTTTGATAAGTAGCCCACTCTTCTTCATTTATTTCATCATCAGAGTCACTGTAACAACCTGCAAAATTAACAATGCATACCTGTGTGGCCTGAGGTGGGACTTTATAAGCCACTCGTGCCTCCGTATCTAGAATGTTCTCCTCTGAATCATCTATATACTCCATGATTGGCTCTTTCCCTTCTTCTGGAAACATCGGGAACAACTCGCCCAACCGATTCATGTATCCCAAATAGTTTCCTTCCGCATCATACTTTTTACCAGGTGTCGGTTGCTGCTCTTTTTGCATGCTCTCATATTCGGTTTCTCGAATAAATTCGCTATCTGACTCGTACACGCATTGGGAGATATGCTTTGACTGTTCTTCCATGTTTGTCAGTTTTCTGGAGATTTCTTTAACTGCATCTTGGAGACCTGCAAAAACAGAAAGTTGATTTCTTAGTATAGCATCATGTTCAGCTAATTTTCGTTGGTATTGGGCATCCTTCTCCAATGGTCGGGTCAACAATTCCTCGATCTTATTCAAATACGCCTCAGCACCCCTGTTGGGGTTGCTCTCGGAATGTTAACCATAATCTTGCCTTTGTTTGTATTGAAATCCCTGATCCGGTTCGTTAAAAAATATGACGCGGATCCCTGTGAAAGGTAAGACTGTTGCTTCACATAGGGGTTAGTACGATTATATGGATATACACGAGTCATATGACAACCAGCGCATCTATAACAAATAAAGTGATAACCCTTGTATGGACAATCATAGTGTAAATGAGGATCACCACACATATCACAATTAAGGTTACTGTAGTATGGACATTTAATGGTAAAGTGAGGCCCACTACAAATTTCACACATAATTACAAGAATCTAAACAAGCAAAAGACACAGACAATTAGACACCTACGACTCAAAGCAAAAATAAAATAAAATAATAAACACTTAAAAATCTAATTAACTAAAACCAAAAAAACTCAAAAGCAAAAACACAATAGCACGTATATAGCAAGTAAGACCAATCAAAGCTAATATCGCAATCGCCAAGAGTCCCCGGCAACGGCGCCAAAAACTTGATGTGCTAAAAGTAGTCTAATAATTATTAACTAAATTACGCTAATCTAGACACTAAGTAATACTCTAGACTCTCTAAAACTCGACTAAACTACTAACCGGCAAGTGAACCGATCGACTCTAGTATAGCTAAGTAAGTCCGGATATCGAACCCACGAGACTCTTTAAATTACGTATATTAACTAATTAGACTCAACTAACTGACACGACTATTTATTTATTATTATTAAAGGGGGGTTTTTAAACTATATTACATTAAACTAATAAAATAAACTAATTAATAAAAGACAATTAATAAAACACAAGACAAACAAGCTTGACTGATTCAGATGATGATGAAAAACCACCTAGGCTAGAATCCCCAAAGTTTCAGTTATCAATTAATCAGAAAATGTTTGTTATGGAACCGGGATCATAAAATAGACACTTAAAAGAAAACCCGAACATGACCCCTGGCCCTTCAAGAAGACACCTATGAGTTTCTAACAAGTTTTAAGACACACTAGTTATATGTATTACACTTCCTTACGGTTATCTAATTAATTTATGAAAGAATACCTTTATAGTGAAATCCTACCTTACAACGCGGAAATTAAAGGTAATTTAATAAACTCAATTGACTCGCTAGATAATATTAATTAATCAAACCTAGACGGACTCCTTACGAAGAACTAAATCTAGCAATCTCAATCAACAAAGATTTAGTAATAACCTATCACCTTACAACTTTCTAGGTTAGCAGCACACTTTTATTTGTTTGACTAATAATATTATTCTATGATCTTATTCGAATTCAATCATAAACTAGTTAAAAACACACAGTAGATGGCCTAACAAAATCCTATCATATGAAACAATCACCAAGAATTTTGTGGAATAATAAAACTAGTACAACCAAGACCAAGTACACATACGCATCAATCAAATAAACCAAACAATTTACTGAATGATAAAAGCATAACGAAAAGCAACTTCCAAATAAAATATAACTTCAAACAATGGTTCATCACAAGCCTAAGCAGTCTAATAAGTTTATCCTAGCATCTTAAAATTAAAGAAACTAAAATAATTACGTTCAACAACCAAGCTCATAATTAAAATAATAAATTCAAACCGAATTATGATGATACTTGGTCGAGTAGGTGTTGAATCCGGATGATCTCGGCTCAAAACAAAAGCTTTCTTGGATGATTTCTTCTCTACTCCCCCTTTGGTTCTTCTGCCTTGACCCTCTTTTTATACTTTTTGATGTCGATTTTCTGCCCTCAAATTGTAACTGCCGACTTCCCTTTTTATTTTATGGGTTTCATTTTTTCATAGTCCACCAATTGAAGCCCACGTAACAAAATAAATATTCCACATTCTGATTTCAAATAAGCTCGTTATTTTAGTAAATAATGTAGTGGTCTTCATTTGATCCCTTCTTCTTTCTTCCCACGTGACTTCACATAATTAGACATCAAAGTATCAAAAATCATTGTTTATTCTTGCTTTCTTCTTACCTACCACATAAATATATGCACAAAATTTAAATGGTTTCTAGACATACTGTCATAGTTGTTGCATAATATATATGGAATAAGAGATGTATAAAATACACCCATTGCATATGAGCTCAAAATATGAATCGATCAATAGTTAACAACTATAGTTATAATTTTTAAGTTGAATTACTTGTTTTAGCTCATTGTCTCTTAAAATCCCTAAAACCCACATTTGAGCCAATTAAGAAAAATATTCAATAAAAACTTAGCTCAAATTACTAAAAAGTGAAGGAAATATTTATATAATAATATATATAATTTAGACCACATCAATAACCCTCCCACCAGTGAAAGCTGATTCAGAATCAACATTTGTTATCGGAACATATAAGATATTTGCCTCCATTTTAGGCAAAATTCTGTACTTATGTGTATTCTTCCACCACATCAATGCATCAAAATTTGTATCAGCCTCACACAAGTATATTCCTGCATCTAAATAAGTGGCTAACTCTGTCTTCACGCGTTCAACATTATTAAAACTTCTGATATGTTGGGCGAACTTAGTGCATGTGGCGAACTTAGTGCCTGTGTTCATACTAAATCGAGAAGTAGTGAAGCTAGAGCTGTTAGAAGTATTAGCTCTGATTCCACTGTTGGATTGGACAACACTAGATTCTTTATACCCCTTAACATATTCTTCAAACAAATCCTTTGAAGCATCATGAATACCTTGAGCTTTTACTTCCCAATATCTTCAGAATATATTATCTTGAAAGAAAATTGACTAACTACATTTTATATCTAGGGTCCAAGAAAACACCAAGTGAAATAACAGATTTGAAGAACCCCAATACTTATCAAAATTTCCTTTCATCTTAAGGGCCATCGAATTCATGCAATCACCCTCCTTTAAAGCTACTTTATCCAATGCTTCCTATATAACATATAACACACTGAGAAATAAATTAGAAGTTCGATACTCGGAACCTACAATATTAAAAAATAATTGAAATAAAAATACCCTAATATGTAAAAATATATTTTTGCTATACATAACCATCACATCATTCATTATATTGACATGTTAAAAAATTATGGTATTATCTGTTATTGAGAACACTTACCTGAAATTATTTTGGCAGCATCGTTGAAGAGTAAAAGGAATGAGCATACACCGTAGACTTTATCCCAGTCATCACTACTTGGCAATGTCTTGTATATATTTTCTCATTCGACATAATTAACAAAAACATTTTTAAATTCCAAGGCCATAGATAACATAGCATATGTTGCATTCCACCGAGTAGTTACATCGAAGATAAGATGCTTATTTTTTAGTTGTAACTGTTTGGTGAGCTCAATAAAAAGATGCAATCATCCCACATGTTTCATGCTCTCACGAAATTTGTGAATTATATGTTGAATTAATGACAGACCGTCTTGAACTAACAAGTTGAGAATATGTGCACAAGACCGAACATGGAGCAATTTCCCATCGAGAGGAAGTTTCCTTTGAAGATTTAATTTTTCCAACAACATTTAAGCTACCGCATCATTAGTCAGAATTGTCAACAGTCAACGTAGCCACCTTCATCTCAATATTCCAATCTTTTAAACACTTAAATAAGCAATCATATATAGTTACTCCGGTATACGGCAGATGCACATCTACAAAACTCAATATGTGTTTGTAAAGATCAAAATACGAGTCTACAAAATGACATGTAACTACCATGTATTGTATATTCTGAAGAGATGTCCACATGTCAGTTGTGATACTCACACGTTTGACATTGTTCAACATTTGTTTTGCATTCTTTTCTTTCCAAGATCGTAACAAGAAATACAATCTTGTCGAGCTGCTGCACATGAGATCTTTTCAAATTCTGGATTAGCTTCCTTCATCAACATGTTAAAAAACTAATACCTAAAAAAATTAAATGGTAGTTCATGCACCATAATCATATGAGATGTTACCTCCCGCATCTTAGCATTGCTAAACTTCCAGTTTTGGACCGTTGATGAAGAACCTGATGCATTTTCAGAAGATAGATTTAACTTTAAGTGTCCTTTAACATCAGCTTTTAATTTTGGGCAATAATTATCAATGTGCCTATTTAATGGAGTAGTGGAACTATCCTTAGGCACATTCATTTTCTCATTACAATGCACACATTGAAGGAGTTTAGTTCCATCCGGTGTAGTTTTATTAAGAAAATGATCCCAAGCACTTGATGTCAACTTTCTTTTCCATTTAGTGTAATGTGCTTCATCTTTATCATTGCTTCTCTTTTCTCTTTGTCAACCTTTAATGAGTAGTTATTTTTAAAAGGTGGAAGAACAACCTTATATTTGTCTTCTTCCTTGATTTTGTTCAGAAGACCACAAATATTTCCAGTTGATACAAGATTCTTCAAAAATTCATTCTTAACTTGGAGTTTGGTATACTTCACCTTTTCATCTATCAACATTTTCTTCAAGCCTTCAATTTAGTCACATACCTTGACTGTATTATGTAATTGTCCATGCAGTCTTGTTCAAGGCTTTTGATTGTTTCTTCATATGTAACATCACTTGCTTCATACACATTTAACATGCTTTTCTTTTTGAAGCATTCACTTTTATGCTATCCTATCATCAAATTCAATGATTCAATTTTTTCAAGTAATTCAAGTGTGGAGTTTGAATGTACCTAAGTTGAAGAAGATCCGGCTTCACTCTCAACTTGAGCCATTAGTGCAACATTGGGTTTTCTTATATCTTCAGCATGATTGCTCCAATCAAATTCTCCATCTTGTTGATGAGCAGCCAATGCCACATTCCCTTGATTTCTGGGTTGGATGTTGTTGTTTCTATTGGCATTGGAAGCATGTGGAGGGTTTTGATTGTTGTTTCTTTGGAAGTTCTGATTTTGAGGTACAACTTGTTGGTTATGCTGTTGTGGCTGTTGGTAATTGTTGTTGTTGAAGTTTGAGTTATTGTTTATTGTTGAGATTGTTGTTGTAGTTTCTTGGCTGGCCTTGCTGGTACTGGTACTGATTTCTGGGCAGTGCAAACTGGTCGTTTTAGAAGTTCCTTGGTTGATTGAACTGTCTTGAAAAATGTCCAGGTTGTTGACATTTATAGGATATTGCTTTAGACTTGTCAAAACCTATTCTTTCATTAGGACCTTACACAAGAGACCTTCCAGTCCTGTTGAACAACCTTTTTTTTCTGAGTGCTAGCACAACAGCTTGCCACTTTAGATACATGTCCTCCAGATCATCAGCATCAATTTGCTCAAGATCATATTGAACAACACTGGTATGGATCATGTTCTTGGCAATAAAAGCATTATATGAGTCTGTGAAAATAGATAACAGGGATTGATATTCACTTCCTTGCCCAACATTACCACCAACATAAGGTGTATGCCCACTGGCCATTGAATCAGAGTCACTATCATCAATCAGCTGAACATTGAACTTTGACTGTCCATTTTGATTGCTTGAACTTCCAGCAACAGAGCCTCTTGGAGTGTCACCACCATGTTCACTTGGTTCTTTAATGATTGGTATTTGTTGTTGGTTCTTCACAAATAGTTTTCCCATTGGAGCAATGAGTACATTAGTCACTTGAAAACAAGGTTTGTCTTCTTTTTTCATCTCATTCTCAATCATTTCAATTTCAGCTGCTTGCAAGAAGCAGATCACATCATCAAGCTTAAGAGCATCATAGTTTGATTTCTGCCTGATAAACTTGCTTGCAGTGTACCACTCTTTTGACAAAGAAGATAACAACTTTGTATTCTAATCAGCATCAGTGACAACATAATCAGTTGTTCTGATTTCATTCACAATAGTCAGAAATCTCTCCAAAACTGACTTTAGCCTCTCACCATCTTTATATTTGAACCTATCAAGCTTCTGCTTAAGCCTCTCCTTTTTGATATTCTTCAATTCTGAGTTGTCTTCAAACATCTCCAGTATGGCATCATACATGGCTTTGGCAATCTGATGGTGAGCAACCTTCGTCAGAATCTCCGAAGATAACCCTAATTTCAACATGGAAAGAGCTCTATCATCAACTTTTCTCATTCTTGCTTCAACAACCTGGTTGTTGTTTGTTCCATCAGGCACAAATGGTCCGTTTTGATAGAGTTCTACATTTCCACATCATTGTAACAGAAAGCTGCTTCAAATAGAACTTTCCATTTTATATAGTTCTCCTGTCCATACAATCTTGGAATTTTGTTAGTTGAGACTTCTTGTTCTTCATAACCAGACATCTTTTTGGTATTATTTAAGATAACTTTGAAAAACAAAGAGAAATTTTGCAAAACTTAAACAAATTTAAAAACACTAATTTGAAAGTCAAACAGATCTTTAGATGAAATCTTCAGATCTGATGTATCTGGTCAGATTAGAGCAACATCTAGAGTAAAGATTAAAACTTTAATGTAAATAAGTGAAAGAAAACACCGAAATATTGTAGATTTGGAAAGAAATGAAGAACATGACAGCTGATGTCATATATCAATGAAACAGTATTCTTCTAACGTCATTCTTCTTCAGATATGCAACAGTTCTTTACCAAAACAACAATAACAAGCTCTGATACCACTTGTCGGTCCCGTATATATCACTCAATCAGTCACACCATCAATGTTGCAACCCACACGGTTATGAGTTGACTAGAAGGTTAACGACTTGCTATTTAGGGTAAAAGCAATAATGTATTAATGGCGGAATTACTAGCACATTAAATGTTGCAAAACAGACAATAAATGTAACAAATACAGACTGTAACTCAAAAAATTTCCATTTATATAATAGTAATACAAACGAGAATCAATGAGGGTTTCAGTAAAGAATGTTTTACCGTACGATTATAAGGACAACCATCACAATCGTTTTCAAGAATAAATTAGGTTATCTTTAAAGTTGTCTGAAAAGTTGTATTGTCCACTGTCAAGGCGTGCCCTAGATTATTCCTTTTATAGGTCTGCCAAGACAGCTGTCATTCCTTTTAGAAACCTTAATCAATGATACATAATCATAAAAACATATTAAAAAATATTCTAAGTGTAAAACAGGTCTTCGAGTAAGCTTTGCAGCTTTTATCTTCTTAGAGCAGACCTGGTAACCAAAGTGTGCTAGGGAATAGTTCTCCGGGTAGACTTTACTTTGAATATTTTCCTTAGAAAATATTCACCTAGCAGACTTCAATCCTCTTGACCATAGCAAACTTTGCTCGATATGATCCTACGAGCAAACTTGTTCTTCAGAAATCCCTTCAAATCTTTGTTAATAAATAACTTATTGAACAAACTCAAGTGTGCTGATAACACTATAGCTGTGCTAGTAGCACTGTAGCTTGCTCGGAGTTGAACCTTGTTAGAATAAGTCCTTAGAATTGTCAGGTCCCCGATTTGTGCTGGATCTTACTTATTCATGTCATAACTCACACAAATTGATGTGTTGACAAGGTAGTTAATGACGGGTTGCTATATTTAGAAAGATGACATTTGTTAAAGGCGGAATCAATAACAAACATACGGTTGCATAATTAGTATTCAAGGGTAACCAACACAAACAAGATTCACTCAAAAGATTTCCATTCATATAACATTTATCATACAAAGTGGATAATCGGTTTAGGGTTTCTTGAAGGAGGGTTTTTCCGTACAGAGAAAGCCGTCACTTTTCAAGGAAAATATTCTTTCTTATCCAAAAGTGTAAAGGCTCGAATCCGTCTTGGGCGGCGTGCCCTAAAACATTCTATTTATAGGCCTACCACCCCAGGACATCTGTCATTCCTTCTAGAAACTCCAAACGTAAATACATATTCAAATTACATAATCAGAAAATATTCTAATTGTAAAACAAGTCTTCCGGGTAGGCTCTGGATAAGTAAACTTCTCGGAGTAGACTGTGTGCTCTGCCTGCCTTAGACTTGGTAACATAGAAGTGTGCTCGGGATCAGTTTCCGGGTAGACTTTACTTGAAGAGTACTTTACCAAGTAAAATACTCACCGGGTAGACTTCAGTCTTCTTGACTTTGCCAGACTTTGCCCGACAAACCCTTACAAGCAACCTTGTTCTTCGATGGTCCATTTCAACTCTTTGCTATAATATAACTTATTAGCAAAGTGTACTCGGGAGTACTTTTCCTTGCTTTAGTTGAACCTCGCCCGATGTTACTTAGAGATATTCCATTTATACATCAAGCTTGCTCGGACCATAATTATTAAAGAATACCTTGCCTGATCTTCCAATCACTTGGCTTCATGGACTTGGTTAGCCAAAAGCTTACTCGGGAGAGAACCTTACCTGGCTATGAAGAACAGACTTGCTTGATAAAGTGAACCTTGCTCGGATTTACATAAACTAGTTAACCTTGCCCGGCAATGCACTAATTTGCAAACCTTGCACGGATATCCACTAAAGAAGACTACTTGAAGTAAACCTTGCCCGATAGACAAAATATCATCCCCGGCTAAGTAAAAGCTTGCTCGGATGTCTAAGGTGTGCCCGGATCCATACTTAGCGAATTCTGAGGAGGTTGAGAAGATTCCAATCTTCCATGTACTTCATATTGGTCAATTATTTGACTCAACAATCTCCCCTTAGATTGGAACACCTCAGCTGACCCAAAACATTTCTAAGGTTACATACACTTAGTCAAAAATACACATCAAAGTTCAAAGTCAAATTACATAATCAAATAACATAAACATATTACATAATCGAAAGTTGTCCGAAGACATTACAAAACAAAGCCTATTCTATTGATCTTGTATCTTTCTTGCATTATGAACGGCTTGTCTTTGATTGACTATCTCAGAAGCAGCTTTCATTTTGAAGATATTAAGGGCTTGGTAGTGAGTGTGACTTTCTGGTATAGCCAAATCCCTTATATCCATCAAATCTTCATTATGCAGGTAGGTCAAGTCTTCATCTTTCTTAATAATCCCTAGTATTTTTCCATTAGAGTTTCTTTGTACAAAGTGATCAGCATTCTCTTTGTATTCAATTTCAGCTATAATGCCATTCCACTGCACTATGTAGTTGGGGTGTCTCATTCTTCTTCCCAGACTTATGCATGTATTCATGTTAGACAAAGGATTCTCTTCTCTGATAGTCATTTGATAATCTCTCTCAGCTATGTCCATTCTCTTCAGCTTTCCAGTCCTTTTTGACTTGTGAAGTTGGATAGTTCTCCAACTTCTCTTTTCTTTCAAGAACTTGAACCCTTTGTCAGCTTCTTCATACAAGAATTTTGACAGATCATTCATCTGTCTACCTGCCATTTTGTTTATGTTCCGATAATCATACAATCTAAGAGTCACCATCCTTTCCAGTTGTTATTCATTATATTCACGGAAGTCACTCCTAACAACAATCTCTCTCAATTGTCTTCTCTCTATAATCGCATTCAATGAATCAGTAATAGAGTCAAAGTACAGTTCTCTTGTTAGATCCACATCAGATTGTGCATAACTGCTTGATTCACCTCTTCCACATTGACCTCTTCCACCTTGTGGAAATCTTCTTGAAATTGGTGGCCTGAAAGGAATAGACTTCTTTGGTTTCCCAGGCCTTAAGTTGAAAAACTTTATGTAGATGGCCTCTACCATTTTAGTTGGAAGATTGGCAAGTTCAACAACATCTACTCCATGTTCTTTAAGTTTTAGTAACATTTTTTTCATTCCAGGAGTTTTTGCCAACCCAACAGTTACAAATCTTCCATCTGCATAGTATCTTGGGTTCTCACCTTCTCTTAAAGCTTTTTCCCATTCACTTTTTTGAAGATAGAAAAGGTTTTCCAGATCCTCTTTTTCCAAGACATTAAAGTCTGCTTCATTCATTCCCCTTTGATTGATCATTATGTTCCTCAGAATGTTGATAATATCTTCATTCTCTCAAGGAACAAATGGTTCATCCTCAGATTCAGGCTTCACTTCTTGAGGAGTAGGGGTTTCAACTGATCTGAATTTTTCTTTTGTCTTCTCCCTTAAAGTTTGAATTCTTCTCTTCTTTGCTTGAGGTTCATCAGTTGGTTCAGTCTGTCTGGTAGACCTTTTAGTTTGAGCTCTTTTCAGCTTTTCTTTTCTCTTCAATTTATTTTACTAGTCTACCACTGATTCTCTTGGCAGGTTCTCAACAATTTCAGGCTTCATACCTCTCTCCAGCAGATATCCACACATACCTCCAAACTTTTTCTTCAAAGATTCAATCTTTTCAAGTTTCTCATTTTCTTTTACACATTTTTCAATGACCTTTTCTCTTTCACTGTTATACAAATCTTGAAGTTGGTCAAAGTTAAAGTGAGACAGATCCTTTTCTGAATATTTATGCCTTCTGAGATAATCTCTGTATTTCTGGGCATCTCTATTCTTTTGTTACATAAGCTTCTTGATAGTATCATTTTCTTTTTCTAATCTCTGCTTCAATTCATCATCATTCATAGCAGCCAAACTTTCAAAGCTTATACCGAATCTTCTTAACTTTATAACCAATGGATTTTTCTTTTTAGCTTCCAACACACTCAGCTCAATGTTTTCCCTATGTTCCTCAGTCATTGTGACCTGAGGGGACACAACATTAGCAGCTTTGACAGTTTTTCCTTGAGCATTTTCAGGTCATCATCATTATCATCTGAATCCTCAGACTCATCCTTCTCTTCAGTTAAATCATTCATTGCATCAATCTTTGGTTCATCAGAAAGTGGATGATCTGGATCACTTCTTCTTGGCACATCAGGAACACCTTGAACTTTTTCACTTGGTTGCAAGGTTTGTAGTGGGACAGCCCTTATAGGACTAGCTTCATCTTCTGGTGTTTCAACAAAATACTTGTTCTTATCATCCCACTTGCCCCTCTTAGCAGCTCTTTCATGCTCAGTTTGCTCATTTGTTCTCTTTCTCCTCATGTAGATCTTGGCAAATCTATTGACTTTTTCAGCAAATTCTTCATGAAGTTTAGAAAGTCTTTCTCTTTTCTGGTTAAGTATTTCATGAGGCTCAGTTACATTCATAGCTGTCAGTTGGGTTCTTCTTCAAATCTTCTTTTACTTGCTCAGCCCATTTCTTGGCAGCCATTGAAGCAATGGACTCACCAATTTCTTCTTCAATAATCAGACTAGTATTCAGATTGGTTGGTTCAGCAGTTTCTGATTGTTGACTTTCAGATTGAAACTTGCTAACCACCATAGCCAATGATTTTTCAGCCTCCTCTTGCTCTCTCAGGTTAATCAAGGCTTCAATTACTTCTTGATCAGCCACATCATCAGAAATTTCTTTTGCAAGTTTGGCTTGTTTGATCAAGGTCTCCTGTTCTGCAATTTCTTCAGGAGTCATGGATTGGGCTAGAATTTCCCTATCCCTTGTTTCTCTTAAGATGTTCTCTTGTTCTCTCAGGGCATTAGCATCAGCAGTATCATCATCTGTAAACAACACATCTTTTTCTGAATATGCCTTAACAGGCTCTTCTACTATGACTTTTTCTTTTCCCTTGTCTAATCTTTTCTTTAATTCTTCTTCAGTTTCAGGAGGGAAATTATCAATGTCTTTCTCAAGCTCATCCATTTCCTCATCCTACTCTACAGTCTTGGAGCATTCAGGTTGTTCAGTTTGAGTTGCAGGCTCCTCAGTAGTAGTATTTCGTTCTTTCAACACTTCAGTCTCTACATCAGTCAGTATATCAATTAAGACATCCGTAGCTTTATCAGTAGCAGCTACATTTTCCTCAACATTTGCCTTTTTAACCCTTTCCTCTGTCTCAACATCCTCTCCAACCCTCTCTTCATTGTAATCATATTCTTGTTCACCAACATCTGATCTGTCACCATCATACTCTTCATCCTCAATCCTCCTCTCCTTACTACTTTCCTCTTCATCATCATACTCAGTCATAATCAATTTTAAACTGTCTGCAGTCACAACAACTGTTACAGTTTCTTCAACATTTACACCAGAGACAGTTGGTATAGATTCATTCTCCCCCTGTTTTGAGGCAGCTGAGGTCTTCTCAACCTCCTGCACCAGGGCTTGAATTCTCATATTAGCTTGTACCAATTTCTCTATCCGCATAACATTTTCATTAGCCACCTCTTCATTTCTTCTTCTTAACTCAGCATTTTCTTTCAACAAGGTTAGAAGGTCAGTTCAGTGGGTGGTGTTGAAGGTGGTGATGTGGTGAAATGTTCAAACTCAGGTTGTTCTGTGGTGTGAGTTTGGAAAATTGATGGTGGTGGTGATTGTGTATGAGGTGGGCTTGAAATGAATGGATCAGAATGACTTGGGCTAAATGTTGGTGGTGTTTGTTGTGTTGGGGATGTATGTGTTGATACTTCTGGTTGGCTTATGGTTAGGGTTTGAGGTGGTGTGTGAGTGATTTGGTGTGGTGGAGTATGTGGTGGTGATGGAACAATGGGTTGGTCAATGTGTGGTGGGGACTGTGATGGTGTTGGAATAGGTTGTTCTGTATGCTCAAGTTGCTCCCCCTGATCAGGTGCAACAATGTCCATAGCTACCCCAGCTCCTCCATCATCTCCATTCACATCATCATCTTCATCATCAGAGTCTCCATCATCACTCTCATCATCATCAACTCCTTCCTCCTATGATCTTACCTCAGGCACTGGCATCATATTCAGATCATGGTCCAACAACCATTGTAATATCTCAAATGGGACATTTGAGTTGTACATATTTGAAACACCTGGACTCTTGATTCTTTTGTATGTATCAGGGTTTTGCAGTTGGTGTGTAGTTCCAATAGTGGGTAGATCTTGAAGTTAACTATTGAAGATTATCTGTAGGAATCTTGGATATTGTAAAAATCTTTTCTTTTCACCCTTCTTAAAGTTTCCTACTAATCCTTCAAATATCATCTTTGAAAAATTGATGGGTAGATCATATGTGATTCCAACAGTGGCATTTGCCAAGTCATGACTCATCAAGGTCCATGATCCCTTTCTTGGAGCAAATCCATATATCACATGGTGAATGAGAAACATGTACAACATAGGGAACATACCCTTCTGAAATTGTCCATCATGTACAGTTCCTTGATACCCCATCGTTTCTTTAAATATTTTCATCAAGTGAGGTGTGCTGAAGTTTATGGAATTATGATCACCATCATTCAACTGTAGACATCTTCTTATCATCCTTTCTGTAATATGTATTTCTTGTCTAGCAATGGTTGCTTCGATTATTTTACCATTTATGACTTCAACCAGTTCTGCAGATATCCAGAAATCTAAAGAATGATTTCTGTAGATCACAGGGCTTTCAGTGAACGCGAAACTGACGTTTGACCTTGCCATCCAAGTTATCATCCTTGCCATCGGCTCATTGTCAGGTGTGACTTGTAACAGTGCACTCATATTGTGTTTTGGTTCGAAGACATATTTGGGTTCATCGTCTGCCATATCTAAATCACATAAACAAACATATTCAAAGTGAAATTAGTCATAAAGTTCAGTACTTTAGATAATTTCAAGTTATAAAAATGAAGAAGAAAAAGAGAGAAATCATCAAGAACCTGTTCTTCGACAAATTTATAACCTAAACATATAAACAGAGTATTAGTAATAAGATACATAATCAAAACCTATTCTAGTCTAATCGTGATCGGAAAACACATTATTATTGCTTACCGAGTCGGAATTAGAGGGCTAATACAAGTTAGGGTTTGGATTGAAGCAAAATGCGATAAGTCGGTTAGGTTTCTTTGCGAGTAAGCAGTTTGCAGTGGAAGGAATAGAGGGAAAAGTAATGTTGAAAATTTTGCCTAACTCCCTCTTATATACCTTTTGAAAGTGGGTTTTAAATGCATTTTGTCATTTTGTGAATTATTAGCTGTCAAACAGTAACATTATCCACTTGATATATTAGAAACAATATTTATCTTTTGAGTTAATAAAACCTTACTCGAAAAATTTAATATATCTCGGTATACATCCATTTACAAAGCTTACCCGGTCAAACTTTGCTTGGAAAATTTTCAATTTTTGAATATACAAAGTTTGCCCGAATACTTCCATTTATAAAACTTTGCTCGGTCAAGTTAATTAATTTATAGTTAAGACATAATGAAGAAAGCTTACCCAAAATACTAGATTTCTTGAGAACTTAATCACAAGATAAATAATCAAGTATAAACATCAAATAAACATCCTTACTAGGAATCAATCAAGACACCCATATAGATTTCTCAAATTCAAATTAAAAACTTAATCTAGCACAAACCCTATCAGAATAAGAAACATATTCAATCCAGCATATAAAAAACATATTTAATCAAGTATACTTGGAACCATAGTGTGCTCGAGCAACCTTTCAAGAGAATAGTGTGCCCTAACAACTTTCTAATGCAAAGTATACCCGAATAACCTTCATATAGTACAAAGTGTGCCCGGAAAAGGATTTCTAGCAGACAGTGTACTCGGAAAGCTAAGTTTTGAAATTACCAAGTACATTGAGGGAACAAAAGTGTACCCGAAATATAAAGTGTGCCCGGAAAACAAAGTTTGCCCGAAAACACTTGTAATTTCAAAGAAATCATAAACACACATATCACAGAGCATGCTAGGAATGAAATTAAAACACATAAACATTTAAGTGTGCTATAGTCTAAAATTTCAAAGAGCTTGCCCGAAAACCTATGTTAGGACTAAGCTTGCTAGGATAAACACATTCAATCATCAGGTATGCCCTTACTCGAGGGAATAGCAACATGTCAAACCATACCCGAAAATGACAAACTTAAATAATGATATCTAAGTGTGCCTGGAAAAGATTAACAAACCTTTCCTAACAACATATTCACATAAATCACAAAGCTTACTTAGTGCACTAACTTAAATTCACAAAGTTTGCTTAAACTCACAATCAGCATATGAAATGCAAAGCTTGCCCAAAACAAGAATGTCTTGTTAAAAGCTAGCTATACCACATAATCATATCAAGACTTCAAGCTTGCTCGGGAAATGAGTACAGCAGTGTACTCTACCCGGAAAGTGTAAACACTTCAAAGCATGCCCGAAAATCATAAACTTAGTCAAAAATGACTAAGCTTGCCCGGAAAGGTAAAAAAAAATCAAACCTTACCCGAAGTAGCATATTCAAACATATTCAACAGTTTTGTGCCCGGAAAGGTTATAATACATCAAACCTTACCCGAACTTACATATTCAGCCAATTAAAGGCAAAATGCAACACCTTTTGACTTAAACCACTTGTCAAAATATATTGTTCATTAAAGATCATAGTTTAAGAGCAAATGGTGCATATAGAGATCAAATTTCAGTTATATTTCTCTTCAAAACAGTTTCTTCCATTTTCTGAAAAGATCTCAAGAATGGGATCATATGGACTAAGTAGCTTTCTTAATACTTCATTCTCAGCATTATTATGACAACATAGATAGGATAATAGCAGGTATAAACTTAGCATGAATTTCATTTCTTTGGTGATATGATTAAGGTTCAATTTAAGCATAATGCATTAATGGTCAGCACTGTGCTATGATGCCTCATATCTATTCTCAAAGCTTATTTGGCTTTCCCCAGATCACCCCAATTTGACTCCAACCTCCTATATTTGGTCAAAAATTGTTTTTTGTATGACACAACTTATTGTATTTTTGTATTTTTTGAGATTCAAACATATATAGAGGTTGAACGTTGGCCTTATTGTTAATAACAAGCCTTTCATTCAAGATGAGACAGATTATGTCAACATCTTTGTAGTTCTTAGTTATAACCCTCTTGTTTGATAAAATATTTGAAACACTTATCAACTTTTGGTTGATTTATTCATTCTACCCCTTGTTTTTGAAATTTTCTCAAATTTTCTTAAACTTTGTTCTTTGTCATATTTAAAGATGTTTCATTTTTGGTTGACCAAATAACAATAGGCTTGTGTATGACTGGGTAATCACTTTTCTGCCTATCATTCGGAGAGATTTATCTTGAGTCATGCAAAGACAACTATGTATCTCCACATAAAGATCAGCATATTCATTATGTTTATATCACCTTAGATTTTACATCATAATGGGAAAGCAACCATACATGTTAATGACTATACTAAGATCTTTTTAGCCTATTAAATCCATATGATTGGCTAAGTAGTCAATGTACTATCATTTCCCAAATAATTTCAGTTTAATATTCAATCACCCCAATATCTCTTCATTGTCAGGTTAATGGCTATCCTGTTTGACCAACAGTGGTCAACAGGACTAAACATACATGTGAATATATGTCATTTCAAAGTCAGAGCTATTGACATAGTTTTAAGTGAAGGAATAAGAAACAAGTTATAAATGTCCCAAATGCATTCAGTTTTCAGGTCAATGGCTATCCTTTGAATCTGTAGAGATTTAAGGACCAAACATACACAAGTGCATGTCCTTCCAACTGGGCAAATGACATAATTTTCAGCAAAAACAACTTCTTGAGACTTCTCTTTAAAAATCCTACTTTTAAGCTTCTTTTAAAGCTTGAACTGAATAATCTTATCATATCTCTACACCATTAACAACATGCTCATGTTTTGATCAAAATAGAGTATTTATGTAAAATTCATTGGAAAATCTTCATTTCATCACTTAATTTTGACATAAAACACATTTTGACACTAACAGTTGTAACATATTCAAATCTTAATCAAACATGAAATCATTAAGACAAGTAGACAGTACTAACAATCAAATTCTAACTTATCTTAGTAACATCAGAAGATCAGATAAAGCACATATTCAAGCAATTAAGCAATGATATCAGATAAGCTTACATCAACAAGTAATTCATAACAAGAACACTTATCCAGACATCACAAACGCATATTAACTAGATAAACATGCAAACATATAAATCCATTCAATCATGTCAAATTTTTCACACATAATCAGTCAAAGCACATAACAGTTAAAATATTTAGCAGCATACTCAAGTAACATAATTAAGCAACATAATCAAGCATATTCACTAAACATTCAATATGTGTAATCTCTAACAACATAATCAGTTAACACAGAGAGACACACAGCTAGGCACACATCCTTAATCAGATTTCATCAGAGTTGATCATTCCCAGGGCTTTCAGAAGAAAGTTAAACCTGGTTCTATCAAGTGATTTGGTGAATAGGTCAGCCAAATTGTCACTTGTATCAACTCTTTGCATTTCAATCAAACCTTTTTCACTGCAATCTATGATGAAGTGATGTCTGATTTCAATGTGCTTAGTTTTAGAATGTTGAACTGGATTCTAAACAGTAAAATATGCAGCAGTATTGCCAATAAGAATAGGGGTGTTCAGAAAATTCAAACCATAGTCCAGCATCTGATTTTGAATCCATAGAACTTGTGCACAGCAGGCAGATGCAACAACATATTCAGCTTCAGCAGTAGAGATTGAGACTGTAGTCTGCTTTTTGCATTGCCATGACACTAGCCTTTCACCTAAAAATTGACATCCTCCTGAGGTTGACTTTCTGCTCATGTTACATCCATAATAGTCACTGTCAGTGTAGGCAATTAGATCAAAAGATTGGTTCTTTGGATACCAAATCCCTAAGTCTGGTCTTTCCTTCAAATATCTGAATATTCTTTTAACAGCATTCATGTGGGAGACTTTTGGACTTGATTGGAATTTTGCACACACACATACATCAAACATGATATCTGGTCTTGTTACAGTCAGATACATCAGAGATCCAATTTTGGCTCTATATTCATGTTCATCTACAGGCTCCCCCTTTTCATCTGCAATCATCTTTTCTTTGGTGTCCATTGGAGTTGAAGCAGTCTTGTACTCATGACAGTTGAACTTGTTCAAGATGTCCTGCACATATTTGTTTTGGTGAATGAAGATCCCTTCAGCTTTCTGTTGAACTTGCAATCCAAGAAAGAAGTTAATTTCTCCCATATAACTCATGCTGTATTTGGACTTCATTACCCCTTCAAACTCCATGCACATTTGTTCATTTGTAGATCCAAAGATGATGTCATCTACATACACTTGTAACAGAAGCAAGTCTGATCCCTTTCTTTTGTAGAAGAGTGTCTTGTCAATGGCTCCTCTTTTGAAACCATTTTCAAGAAGATGATTTGACAGCTCATCATAGCATGCTCTAGGGGCCTGATGCAATCCATAAAGAGCTTTGTTTAGCTTATACACCCTGTCTGGATACATTGGATCCTCAAAACCTGGAGGTTGAGCTACATACACCTCTTCATCAGTCTTTCCATTTAGAAATGCAGACTTAACATCAAGCTGGAACACTTTAATGTTCTTTGAGGCAGCGTATGCAAGAAAAATCCTGATAGCTTCAAGTCTTGCAACAGGAGCAAAGACTTCCTCAAAGTCTATTCCTTCTTCTTGAAGACATCCCAGTGCTACAAGTCTAGCTTTGTTCTTAATCACCAAACCCCTTTCATCCCTTTTGTATCTAAAAACCCATTTGGTTCCTATTGCATATCTGTCTATTGGCCTATCAACAAGATCCCACACTGTAGGTCTCTGAACTGTGTCAGTTCCTCTTGCATTGCTTCTACCCAACTATTGTCTTTTAGTGCTTGAGCAATGTTCTTTGGCTCTATTTGGGATAGAAAGCAGGAGTAAAGACAGATGTTTGCAATTTCAGAATGACTTCTTGTAACTCTTTCATGCAAATCACCAATGATGTTTTCAGAAGGATGATTCTTTTCCACATAAGGAGGTTGTATAATCATATTTGTAGACAAATTTGTGTCAAGATTTGTTTCATTGAGCTCTGGTTCTTCAATGATCAAATCAGCTTCTGCATCATGAAATTCTGGTGCTTCATCATTATGTTGTCCTGAAGTAGATGCACCATTGTTTTCTAAGTTTAATCTTTGAAATAGATCTTGAAATCTTGCTGTAGATGCAGCTTCTTCTCCACTTGCTTGGTTGCCTGTGTTACCCTCATTCTGAACTTGATCATTCTGTACATCTTGATTGTCTTGATTGTTCTCAGTATGATCGTGTTCAACATTGTGATTGTTTTCTTGATCAGGTTCACCAATATCACATGAGGAATTCTTCACAAAAGTTTACTCCTTTTCTTTTCTAGAAACCTTTTTCCATAATTCTTCCAAGTCCAATGATTTCTTATTTTTCTTTTCAATTTCACTGGTCTTGTAGAAAGATTCATCAAAGTCTTCAGGATAAATCTTGAAAGACCTTATTAACTTTTCATGATCAAACAGCCATGCTGCACCATCAACTGTATTGAATTGATTCTCATTAAAGATGACGTCAGATGATTCTATAACACTCAAATGGTCTTTCACATATACTCTGGAAGCTTTTGAGTGTGTAGAATATCCAACAAAGAAACAGTCTAGGGATTTTGTTTGAAACTTGTTCAAATAGTCCCTTGTGTTCAGAAGAAAACATTTGCATCCAAAGGGCTTGAAAAACTTAATGTAAGGCTTTCTGTTGTGAAATATTTCATATGGAGTTTTGTTATGCCTTTTGTTGACAAGTACCCTGTTCTGAACATAACAGGCTGTATTTATGGCTTCAGCCCAGAAAGTGACAGGCAGATTAGCATCTGCTAACATGGTTCTTGCAGCTTCAGTTAAGGTTCTATTTCTTCTTTCTGCTACACCATTTTGTTCAGGAGTTCTAGGAGCTGAGAATTGTTGTAGTATACCCTTTCTTGCACAAAATTCTTGCATAACTCCATTTTTGAACACAGTTCCATTGTCACTTCTCATCATTTTGACTTTCTTATTCAGCTTGTTCTCAATCATTGTTACACAACCTTTAACCAACTCTGCAGTCTCATCCTTGGTACTTAGGAAATAAACCCAAGTGTATCTTGAATAGTCATCAATGATCACAAGTCAATATCTTTTCTTCCCTATACTTGGTACACTTACAGGACCAAAAAGATCCATGTGAAGTAATTCAAGTACTTGATCAATTGAGTTGATGAGCTTTGGCTTATGAGTAGATTTGTGTTGTTTTCCCTTTTGGCATGAACTACAGTGATCTTCCAGTTTGAATTCTATTGTGGGTAAGCCTATGACATGCTCACCCTTAACAGGTCTGTTCATGTTCTTCAAGTTCACATGACACAGTTTCCTATGCCACAATTTTGACTCATTTTCTGTGGCTTTGGAAACAAAACATGCACCTCCTCTTGAAATCGCTTCTTTCATATTCAATTCATACAAGTTACCATTTCTTGGTGCCATCACCATAATAATTTCAGGTGGAATCACAAATTCCGGTTTTAGAATGAAACAGTGTGAATCATCAAAACTGACTTTGTATCCCTTATCACACATTTGTGATATACTCAGCAGACTGTACTGAAGACCTTCAACATGAAATACATTATCAAATGAGACTTTCCCATTTGTTAAGATTCATTTTCCAACAATCTTTCCATCATTCTCATCACTCCTAAAAGCTACTGGACCTTCATACTTTTTTTCATAATTGACAAGAGATCTCTTGTCACAAGTCATGTGCCTAGAACATCCACTATCCATGTACCATATGTCATTTAGAGGAGTGGACTGTTCCTGCACATATAAAGAAAGTTTGATTAGTTGAGTGATGAAGTGCAAGCCTTATCAACTTGCAGCTCATCAGATTCAGTTTCAGACACAGCTTGGGAAGTGAGTGTAGTTGGTTCAGGATCTTCATGAGTGATTTCTAGATTGTTTGAATTGTCTGTTTTATAACCACACTCTCTTGGAGTTTTAACTAGTAATGTTGAGTTCTGGTACTCAGCTGAGTCAGTGTCACACTCTTTTATCACATAGTCCTTCTTTTCAGAGTAGTCTCTCACATCAGCAACTAGCTCAACCTTAATCTCAGGCTTAGGTTTCCAAAGAAAACCTTGTGGTTCATATCCATGCTTTAACAGAAACTTCTCATCACCAGTGAGTTCTGTTGGTTTCTTTCTAGATACCACATGTCTTTTTGTATTCTCACTGCTTGATGATCTTTGAGAACTATCAGATTTGACAGACTGATTATCCTTTTTTGGGATTGTTCTCAATGGTTGAGAGTCCTTCTTAACAGTTTTCACATGCTTCACTGGAGATTTAACCTTGTTAACAGGTTTGATCACATGTTTCTTGACTTTCAGTGAATGCCTTTGGCTCTCTTTTTCCAGAACTTCCTCTGCACAATCCTTTCCCATACCCAAATATTTTTCATACTTCATATTATTTGCCACAAAGTCTTGTCCATACTTTGTTTCATCTGGGACATGAAAAGGCTTGAATTTAAGTCTTTCATTACAGGAGTCTGTATGATGACCATATTCATCACACTTCTTGCACCAAACCTTTCCTTTGAATACTTCATGTTCATTTGCTTTCTTGAACCTTTCACTTGGTCTTGGTGAATCAACTCCAATTATCTTTTTAGATTTTAAACTGTCAAAATCAATTGAGAAGGGGACAAATTCAGCTATCCTTATGTCACTTCTTTCCATTTTCCCTTTAACAAAAACAATTTCTCCTATACTTAAGGGTTCTTCCTTTGTGTTTTCCCTTTGTCTTGATTTTCTCTTTTCATATTATTTCATTGTTTCTACTTCTCCAATGTCAAAGTCTTCAATGCTTGAGAAAATAGGGTAAACTGGAATAAAGTTTTCAACATTCACATCTTCTTTTACCCTTTACTTGCTGTTTTGCTTTATCTTTTCCAATATAGCTTTACTTGGTGGCCTGACTGTATTGTAGCTTATATTCTTTCTTTCACATATGTCAAAGGGTCTCTCTTCATTCTTTCATTTTGTTTCTTCATTTTAGGTGTGACTTGTGGATACATTGGAAGTTTATTAATAGATTCTGGTTTCTTGTATCTTCTTCCTCTTTCAGCAGCTTTGATCTCTTCATCAGTGATTTGATCACTTTGATCACTCAAGTCATCTTGATCCAATTCAACAGGATCAAAGTCATCCTCAGAGACTTGAACTCCAATTGACTTATCATCTTTTACTTATTCCTTAACCACAAACTCACCTTCTTCATTCACTTCTACCTTCTTGTACAAATCAACAAATTCTTCTTTGTCTTGAAAGACATCTCTGAATTGTTGCAAGTATGCATCTCTTTGTCAACCTTTGGCAAGAAGTTGTTGTTGAATGGAGGTGGAACTGCTTTGTATTTGTCTTGATCCTTTACTTGGTTCAAAATACCACATATGTTGCCTGTTGAAACCAAATTCTTCAAAAATTCAGTTTCCACTTTTAGTTTTGTGTTCTGCATCTTTTCTTCAACTAACATCTTTTTCAATCCATCTATCTCAGTGATGTATCTGGATTGAGCTCTGTAACTGATCATGCAGTCATCTTCCAAACTTTTGATCATTTCTTCACTGATCAGCTCACTTGCCTCATACCCATTGATGATACTTTGTTTCCTGAAACACTCACATTCCAGCTTGCCTACTTTTGTTTTCAAGTAATTGATAAGTTCATTTAAATCAATAGTAGGAGCAGAGTGTACCTGTGATGATGATCCAGTCTCTTTTTCAATTATAGCCATAAATGCCACATTTTCTTTCTTGATATCATCAGCAATGTCCTCTTCATGATTGCTCCAATCAAAGTTACCTTCATGTTGTGTAGTCACTGCCACATTTCATTGATTTCTTGGTTGATCTTGGTTGACTGGAACAGTGTTGTTTGGAACATTTTGAACTGCTTGAAGGTTTTGCTTGTTGTTCATTTGAAAACCTTGATTCTGTTGCATACTTTGATTAAGATTATTCATTTGAGGCTGAAAGTTGTTGAAGTTGGAATTGAAGTTGTTGTTGTTTGGTCTCTGCTGATACTGAGGCTGCTGCTGATACTGAGGTTGCTGATTTCTTGGTTGTTGATTCTAAAATTGATTCATCTGATAGTTCTTTGGCAGGTTGCATTCTCTTGCAAAATGTCCTGGTTGTTGGCAATTGTAGCAGATTGCCATTGACTTGTCAAATCCAAACCTTTCATTAGGACCAGAAACCAGAGATCTACCAGTTCTATTATACAACCTCTTACTTCTCAAAGCTAACATGGAAGCTTGCCACTTCAAATCCATGTCTTCCAAATCATTAGCATCTATCTGCTCAAGATCATCTTGCACTACACTTGTGTGAATTAAATTCTTTGCAACAAATGCATTATATGATTCAGTGAACATTGAAAGCAATGCATGTGTATCACTGCTTTGACCATGTCCACCACTAGTGTGAAGAACATTTCCATTTGCCATAGAGGAAGAATCAGTGTCATCAATTAGCTGCACATTGAATCTTTGCTGGTTTCCTTGATTGTTTGTGCTAACACCAACAAATGATGTTGGAGTATCAGAATTGAGTTCAACAGGTTCTTCAATGATTGGAATCTGTTGTTGATTCTTTGTAGTCAAGTTACCCATAGGTGCAATCAATGCATTTGAAACATTGAAGCAGGGTCTTTCTTCTCTAATCATCTCATTTTCTATCATTTCTATCTCTGTAGCTTGTAGAAAGCACACTACATCATCCACTTTTAGCTCATTAAAGTTGTGCTTTGTCAGTATGAACTTGCAGGCAGTATACCATTCTTTTGGCATAGAGTTGAGCAGCTTGGTAATAAGGTTAAAATCAGTCATGACATAGTCTGTTGTTCTGAGCTCATTCACAATTCCCAGAAACCTTTCCAGAATTGATTTCAACCTTTCTCCTTCTTTATACTTGAATCTTTCTAACTGCTGCTGAAATCTCTGCTTCTTGATGTTCTTGAGTTCAACATTTCCTTCAAAAATCTCAAGTATTGCATCATACATTGCCTTGGCATTTGGATGATGTGCAACCTTGGTGAGTATTTCCCAAGACAGACCTAGCTTCAACATTGCAAAAGCCTTGTCATCAACCTTTCTCATCCTTTCTCTCACAGCAGCAGTTGCTGCCGGATTTGCACCTTCCTCAACAGTAACTTGGGACCATTCTTGATGGAGTTCCACATATCAACATCATTGTAGCAAACGGCTGCTTCAAACAAGACCTTCCATTTTGTGAAATTTTCTTGTCCATACAATCTAGGAATCTTGTTAGTAGACACCTCTTGTTCCTCGTAACCAGACATTTTTTTGTGAAAACAAAAGTAATTTCTTAATAAAAATAGAGTTTAAAGAAAATATTCAGATCTGAGAATCGATTGTTCAGATCTGAGGTGTCTGATTCGATAAGAACAACATATAAATATAAAGATTAAAACTTTAAATAAAACAAGGAAGAGAAACACCAAATGATTGTAGATCTGGAAGAAAAATGAAGAACAAAGTTACTGACGTCACTTTTCAATGTAACAGTGGTCTGCTTACGTCATTCTTCTTCAAATCTTCAATCAACAATAATCTTTCTAAAATAGCAGTAATCAGCTCTGATACCACTTGTCAGGTCCCCGATTTGTGCTGTATCTTACTTAATCATGTCATAACTCACACAGATTGATGTGTTGACAAGGGAGTTAATGACGGGTAGCTATATTCAGAAAGATGACCGTTTTTTAAAGGCGGAATCAATAACAAACATATGGCTGCATAATTAGTATTCAAGGGTAACCAACACAAACAAGATTCACTCAAAAGATTTCCATTCATATAACATTTAACATACAAAGTGGATAATCGGTTTAGGGTTTTTTGAAGGAGGGTTTTTCCGTACAGAGACAGCCGTCACTTTTCAAGGAAAATATCCTTTCTTATACAAAAGTGTAAAGGCTCGAATCCGTCTTGGGCGGCGTGCCCTAAAACATTCTATTTATAGGTCTGCCACCCTAGGACAGCTGTCATTCCTTCTAGAAACCCCAAACGTAAATACATATTCAAATTACATAATCAGAAAATATTCTAAGTGTAAAACAAGTCTTCCGGGTAGGCTCTGGATAAGTAAACTTCTCCGAGTAGACTGTGTGCTCTGCCTGCCTTAGACTTGGTAACATAGAAGTGTGCTAGGGATCAGTTTCCGGGTAGACTTTACTTGAAGAGTACTTTACCGAGTAAAATACTCACCGGGTAGACTTCAGTCTTCTTGACTTTGCCAGACTTTGCCTGACAAACCCTTACAAGCAACCTTGTTCTTCGATGGTCCATTTCAACTCTTTGCTATAATATAACTTATTAGCAAAGTGTACTCGGGATTACTGTTCCTTGCTTGAGTTGAACCTTGCCCGATGTTACTTAGAGATATTCCATTTATACATCAAGCTTGTTCGGACCATAATTATTAAAAAATACCTTGCCCGGTCTTCCATTCACTTGGCTTTATGGACTTGGTTAGCCAAAAGCTTACTCGGGAGAGAACCTTACCTGGCTATGAAGAACTGTAACGATTCCGGCAAATCCAGGTATACCCTAGCCGGAATATATTATTTACGTGTTATTTAATATTGATTATATGAGTTATAGTACGTTTATACGAGTATATATGATTCACAGTACGAATCATACTTGAGTATATAGTGAATTGTATTGGAATTACAATTAACCAATGAACGATTATTGAAACCCGAACGAATCGGGAATTACATTATAGACGAAGTATATAATGTTTAAGTGATGTTCACGAAGTATTAATGCTTCGGGATAGGTGAATTATAGCACAGAAAAAGGTTTTCGATTTAATGGTACGTCGGTACGCTAAACGAAACCTTTAACACCAAACCAAGCAAGAGACGATCAATCAAGCCGAAAAAGATGCGTAATTATTAATAACATGATGTTTTAATGTCATGGGTTAAGTTTTTAAAGTTTTTAAATCGGTTTTGTGTAAATTTTATGTTAACCCGAAAAACGATCATTTTATGCTCGTTTTAAGCCGAATTACGAGTTTAAACGAGAAACGAACTGAACCAGATTATCCACAACATTATCCAGATTGTGTAATCTAGATATGTGGCCATGGTTTGAGATGTGGGGCCCCCCACACCCCCTCACATGGCCGGCCTCCCTTTACACACACATACACACTTCATTTTCTTTTTTATCTTCATTCATTCAAGCAAAAACTCTCTCAATATCTCAATCCTTTCAACCTCCTCTCAAACCCTTGATCATCCTCCATTTCCATCATTTTAACCAAGATTTTGAAGGTATAAGCATGTACAATACATAATCTTTGGTGTTAATTACTTAGTTTGAGTTGTTTTTGCAAGAACAAAAAGGGTTCCAAGTGAAATATGGGTGAAAACCCGAGATGGAACCGGTTCTTGTGTGATCAAAGGATGTATACAAGTTATACAAAGGATCTTGATCCAAGTAATTAGTTAAAAGTGTTTAGAATAAAATTTTACGGTTAAAATCTTTATTGTTACTTGAAAACCGACATTTTGAAAGAGATGGCTTGATTGTTGGTATAGTTTGCTTGGTATAGTGTTGTTGTGCTTGTAAGTGTTGTATCTAGCGGCTAGCAAAGGCTAGAAACCGAGATCCTTGTGATCTAAAGCTAGAAAACACAAGATAGTTCGGTTTTTGTGTGTTTATGAAAAATGGACAGATTGTTGTGTACTTAGAGTTGGGTCACGAAATTTCACAGAGATGATCTACACATGAAAATATGAGATCTGTGAAAATTTGGTAATTTTTGGATAAAAGATGAATATTTGGTGAATTTAATGCTCGGTTTTGGCCAAAAATAGTGAAAAATAGCTAAACATGATGAAAAATTCTGAAAAATTGCAGATAATCTTTTCATAACATATAAAAGTCACCCACAAAATTTCGGGTTCATTGGAGAAGTCTAAGTAGGCTTTTCGGTGAAACGAGTTCTAGGGCTTCTAGCTCGGTTTTGGGTGAAAAAGGCTTGAAATATGAGTTTTAAAATCTGGAAAAATTCCAGAAAGTTATGAGGATGATAAGGATCATCCCAGAAAAATTTGGTATTTTTCTAAAGTGTTTTGATATTTTTGACATATTTAGTATTTTATAAAGATTTAAAAATATGTAAAAATATGTAAAGTTACAAAAATAAATCTGGAAAATTTCCAGAAAGTTATGAGGATGATAAGGATCATCCCAGAAAAATTTGGTATTTTTCTAAAGTGTTTTGATATTTTTGACATATTTAGTATTTTATAAAGATTTAAAAATAGATAAATATATGTAAACTTACAAAAATAAATCTGGAAAAATTCCAGAGAGTTATGAGAATGACAAGGATCATTCCAGAAAAATTTGGGATTTTTCTAAAGTATTTTGATATTTTTGATATTTTTAGTGTTTTTAATGAGATTTAAAAATAGGTAAATAAATGCAAATATAGGAAAATAAATCTGGAAAATTTTATAAAATTTTCTTTCTGTCAAAATAAGTTTTGAGTAAAATTTCAAGACCCGAGACTAAACGGGTAATTATTTGTGCTAAAATGAACATAAAAACAATTATTTAAAGCTTAAAACGTGTAAACCGGCAAAGTTCGCATAAGCGAGCTGACTGGTACACGAAAACTTTAAAATAGACTATTTTCATAAATCTAAGTAACTTAAGTAAAAATAAATCATCCGAAAATAATTCGGATGATTTGGGTAATTTTACCCGATTTTACCGTTTTCGGCACCGAAAGACCGGAAACGGGCCCCACGGCCAAAACGGGGTGTCAAACCGAGCTATAATTTCATCACTTTAATTGACTATCAAACTCTAAGCAATGTCATAATCTGAGTCCTTAGAAGTGTCACGGGGTTAACATTGTCCCCGAATCGAGTACAGTACTGGGTTAACGATGCTCCCAGATGTACCGATTGAAATGTATTTAAGTTATGGGAATTATAGTAACGACTAGATATTATATTACAGATCCAGGCACGTAGCTGATCCTTATATTATTCACCAACTCACAACAAGGTGAGTTTTCACGAGCCCCTTTTAATGAATTGTTTTAATTATATTTTCCCGGGGCGGAAAACATGTCTTATTTAAAGTATTTAAGTACATACCGATCGTATGGAAATACTTGTACATTTATATATATATGGACTGATGCATAGAATATATAAAATGTTTATAATGTGTTATTGTTCTGGGGTAACATAGTTCCCAGGGGTTATATTGTTCTGGGGTAACATAGTTCCCAGGGGTTATTATTGTTCTGGGGTAACATAGTTCCCAGGGGTTATTATTGTTCTGGGGTAACATAGTTCCCAGGGGTTATATTATTCTGGGGTAACATAGTTCCCAGGGGTTGTTATTATTCTGGGGTAACATAGTTCCCAGGGGTTGTTATTGTTCTGGGGTAACATAGTTCCCAGGGGTTATTATTATTCTGGGGTAACATAGTTCCCAGGGGTTATTATTATTCTGGGGTAACATAGTTCCCAGGGGTTATTATTGTTCTGGGGTAACATAGTTCCCAGAAAGTTATTGGAAATGTTCTGGGGTAACTTAGTTCCCAGCATGATTATATGGTTAATAAATGATTATTAAAAATGATTTGTCAGTGTTTATTTAAATTAGTGAAACTCACCAACTATTCGTAGTTGACCCGTTTTCTTTACATGTTTTCTAGGTATGCCCAAGTTGGAATGATTGATATGTGCTTAACTATCTGTGCTACCTGTTGGAAGCTTGCTGCTCTTTGTTTTGTAATGAATTTATTAATGTCTTATCGGTAAAATATGTGTGTAACACCTAGACAGTAATGAAACTCGCAACAATGTAATATATTATAAATTAATGTAGTGGTATTTTCTTTATAAGCAATGCTGTTGATATCAGATGTGTCTGTTGCATCCCGTGTACGTTTCCGCTGCGGTTACGGGGTGTTACAGAACTTGGTATCAGAGCCATTGGTTATAAAGAATTAGGATGTCTTTAAAAGATACCTAAAATATAACCAGTAGCTCAAGTATTATAGGATCTGAATATCAACTAATAATATATTGTGACGAGATCGGGATGAACTTGAATGGACAAGTGGGTTATTATGGTCCGGAACATAATAACAGACTTGTCTGCACGAGGGAATTCAGAGGAAGTCACGGGGGTATTAAATAGGTAAAATTGGCAACATATGTGTAAATGTATAATAATATTATTATGTGGCTAAATTGTATAAGTAATGCATGATTTATTTAATTAAGAATTATACTATGGAAAAGACTATATATTTGTTAACTTGTGTGCAGGTTATAATGGAAAGAAACCCTAGTGTGTCAACGGAAGAGGACCCGGAGGAGGTCAGTTCCGGGGCCTCTGGAAGCCCAAGTGAAGTACCCAGCTCCGAGCCTTCAGAGGCTAGCCTTAGTGCCTCTAGGCAGTCCACCCCGGCTAGGAGTGCTAGTGTACCCTCCCCTGTTAGGGTCACCAGGTCTCCTACCCCGGTTGCACCACAGACTGGCCCGATTCCCCTCAGGCGCGGTCCCCGCCTCACGGCGCGGATCAGTGCCCCATATATTCCGCCCACTGTTACCCCACCCCGATCCACTTACCATGTGGGCGAGTCTTCCCGCCCTCAGCCCGAGCCTGCAACCCTACCTGTGTGGGGTCTCCCAAGGCAGGAGCGGGACTTGACGGGATGGCTACGTGTTCTCACCGAGCAGGTGAACGAGCACTCTGCTGCCCTGGTCGTGGGGGTTCAGCGGCGGGCGTACCTAGGGGACAACATACTGGACCACCAGTATGCTATCAACCAGTTAAAGAGGGAGTGCTCATACTCCCACTGGTTGATCGAGCAGATGGAAACCCGAATGCGGGTTATGGTGGCGGTGTTGGTGGCGCTGGTGGCGGTGATGGTGGGGTTGGTTTACCACCATGTGTAGATGTGTTGATGGTAGAATATGGAGCCGCTTTTTGATACTCCATGTGAGCAGTTAGTGGTGATGCTAACATGGAGTAAATCTTGTTTAGTTATGGTACAACCACTGGCCCCTAGTATGGGTCTCTTTTAGGGCAGATCACTATAGATACTTTTGGGGTATCATTCAAGCACTGACCCCTTTTCGGGTTATGTCGAGGATGATACCAATATGGGCCCTTTGTATTAAAAACTTAGTTATGTGATGATGTATGGGATGTATGTAAACTGATGTTATGTAATATGTAATGATGTTTATTAATGTATGGAATGTGTTTTGTGTTTCTTGACTTGGAATGATATTAATTATATGTGTTTTCTTGATATTGTGTAGAATGGCACCGAAACGATCAACGAAAATATCGGAAGTAGATGTGAGCCGTTTGATTGCTCAACAGTTGGAGGCGGCGATACCGGATATAGTATCGCGCATCGCCGCCAGTATTAATAATTCATCTAATCCAACTCCTCCGAGCAATCAAACACCCATAAATAATGGCGGAGAAAATAATGCTAATCCTCCACCTACCGATAACACGGTTCCGAGTAATGACGCACCGCCTACGGTGGTCGCTACCGACAGTAATGGTCCTATACCTACTGTAGAGACCAACCGCACTGGACCATCCAGGGGTTGTTCAATCAAAGACTTTATGCTATGCAAGCCTTTAGAGTTTAACGGGTCGGAAGGACCGAATGGATTAGTGAAATGGTTAGAGAAAATAGAATCAGTGGTAAATATCAGCAACTGTCCTGAGGATTGTGTCGTTAAGTACGCCACCTGTACGTTCACAGACCATGCCTTGACATGGTGGAACACCATAGTACAGACTCGAGGTCAGGCGGCGACAAACCGCATGACCTGGGCAGAGCTTAAGGATCTTGTTTTGAAACATTTCTGCCCAAAGAATGAATTGCAGAAACTGGAACATGAGTTGTGGAACCTAGAGATGCATGGGGCGGACCACTTGGGATATACCAACCGGTTTAATGAACTGTCACGATTAGTGCCGTGGTTGGTCACCCCAGAGTCAAAAAGGGTGGAACGTTATATTTGGGGACTTACTCCAGTGGTGAGGAGCATAGTTAACGCGGGAGGGCACCAGACGTATGAGGGTGCAGTGACACAGGCTGGTATTGTCACATATGATTTCTTAAGGAGCGGATCGATAAAGGCGACGGGAGAGTCGGCTGGGGGAAAGCGAGGTACGTATGACAATAGGATCCGAGAGAAGCAGCAAAACAAACGAGCTAGGCCCGCTGCCCAGAGCTATGCCATGACTAGTTCGGGCGGAAGGCAAGAACCGCAGAGGGGGACGTTTCCTAAATGTGGGAAATGTGGTTACCACCATAGTGGTGTGTGCAAGGAGGTGGTGTGCCACCGGTGTGGCAGGGTTGGACACTACGCACCAAATTGTAAGACAAATCTGAACAACCTGAACCGTCAACCGCAACCTATTCGGGCGCAACCATTTAGAACTCAACCAGCCCGACAGCAGAACCCGCAAGGAAACCAGATGGTGACCACTAGCCGTGCTTGCTACGAATGCGGCAGCACGGATCACTTCAAAAGGAACTGCCCGAAACTGAATCAGGGAGGAAACGGGAGACAACTCGCGGGTCAGCCATCGGCGTCCAATCCGGCGCGTGGCCGGGCATTTGTGATGGGAGCAAACGAGGCGCGCCAGGACCCCAGCGTAGTGACAGGTACCTTCCTCGTCTCTGATCATTACGCTTCTGTATTATTTGATACAGGCGCCGATAGAAGTTTTGTCTCCGTTAGTTTCCTTTCGATAGCAAACCTTCCTATTGGTGAAACCATAGAACCCTACACCGTAGAGGTCGCTAACGGTAAAACCATGATAGTTAATCGGATTGTTCGGAATTGCCCTTTTATTCTAAGCGAACAATCCTTCCTGATTGACTTATTACCGGTAGAATTGGGTAGTTTCGACGTGATAGTGGGAATGGATTGGTTGGCACGTAATAGGGTAGAAATAAACTGTGAAAAGAAAACCGTCAAGATCCGGGTGTCGGATGACGAGGAGGTATTAGTGCAGGGGGAAAAATCCGGCACCATGATACCATTTATATCCCACCTCAAGGTGTTGAAATATATACGTCAGGGATGTGTGGCGTATCTAGCGAGCCTGACGGCCGCTGATTCTGAGGAAAAACGGGTGGACGATATTCCCGTGGTACGCGAATTTCCACAAGTTTTTCCAGAGGAACTTCCTGGATTACCGCCAACCCGACAAGTCGAATTCAGAATCGACTTATTACCTCAAGCCGGCCCTGTTGCTAAGGCCCCTTACAGACTTGCACCGTCCGAGATGCAAGAACTATCCAACCAGTTGCAGGAATTGTTGGATAAGGGATTTATACGTCCCAGTTATTCCCCGTGGGGTGCACCTGTACTATTTGTGAAAAAGAAGGACGGAAGCCTTCGAATGTGCATTGACTACAGGGAATTGAACAAATTAACCATCAAAAATAGATATCCTCTTCCCCGAATCGATGATTTGTTCGACCAACTACAAGGTGCGAGCTATTTCTCAAAAATTGATCTTAGATCGGGATACCACCAAGTTAGAATTCAAGAGGAGGATATCCCAAAAACCGCGTTTCGGACTCGCTACGGCCACTACGAATTTTTAGTTATGCCTTTTGGGCTAACAAATGCGCCGGCGGTGTTCATGGATCTCATGAACCGAGTCTGTAAACCCTATCTCGACAAATTTGTCATTGTATTTATTGACGATATTTTGATATATTCAAAAAGTAAAGAAGAACATGAGCGACATTTGAGATTAGTTTTGGAGCTTTTGGATCAGGAGAAGTTGTATGCAAAATTCTCCAAATGTAACTTCTGGTTACAAGAAGTGCAATTCCTTGGTCACATTATAAATCATCAAGGAATACACGTCGATCCAAGTAAGATCGAAGCAATTAAGAATTGGCAAGCCCCTAAATCTCCCAAGGAAATTCGCCAATTCTTAGGCTTAGCTGGGTACTATCGTCGATTTATTGAGAATTTCTCCAGCATTGCCCAACCTTTAACCCTCCTAACTCAAAAGGATCGGAAGTATGATTGGGGTGAAGAGCAGGAAGCGGCGTTTCAAACGCTGAAACAAAGATTGTGCCAAGCGCCAATCTTAAGTCTCCCCGACGGAGACGATGGATTTGTTGTATATTGTGACGCATCCCGTAAAGGGTTAGGATGCGTGTTGATGCAGAATAAAAAGGTCATAGCCTATGCGTCTCGACAGTTAAAAGTTCATGAGAAAAACTACACTACTCATGACCTGGAACTGGGAGCAGTCATCTTTGCACTTAAAATCTGGAGACACTATCTCTACGGTACAAAGTGCACCATATTCACTGATCATAAAAGTTTGCAACACATATTCGATCAGAAAGAACTGAATATGAGGCAACGAAGATGGGTCGAGTTGCTGAGTGACTATGACTGTGACATACGATATCACCCTGGCAAGGCTAACGTTGTAGCCGATGCCTTGAGTAGAAAGGATCGAGTCAAGCCACTACGTGTGCGAGCGTTGGGGATGATAGTCCAGTCGAACCTTTCAGATTTAATTCGAGTCGCTCAACGCGAGGCGTTGAAAGAGGGCCAATTGGTTAAAGAAGGACTTTACGGGAATGAGAAGAATTTCGAACAGCGTGTGGACGAAATTCTTTATTTCAAAAATCGGATGTGGATCCCGACCCTCCATGACCTTCGTGATTTGATCATGGATGAAGCACATAAATCGAAATATTCCATACATCCGGGATCAGATAAAATGTACAAGGATGTGAAAGAATTTTACTGGTGGCCAGGTATGAAAAAGGATATAGCCACATACGTCGGCAAGTGTACGACGTGTGCGAGAGTTAAGGCGGAACACCAGAAACCCTCGGGAATGCTACAACAGCCGGAAATTCCCGAATGGAAGTGGGAGCAGATCACAATGGATTTTGTGACACATCTCCCCAAGACACCCCGAGGTCATGATGCGATTTGGGTAATCGTGGATCGATTAACCAAATCGGCACATTTTATTCCAATTAGGAATACTTTTAACACTGAGAGACTTGCGCAAATTTATATAAATGAAATAGTGTCTCGTCATGGCATCCCCATCTCGATCATCTCCGATAGGGATAGCCATTTCACCTCCAAACTTTGGCAAGCTGTCCAAGAAGCATTGGGAACACGTATTGACCTAAGCACAGCTTACCACCCTCAGACCGATGGTCAGTCTGAGAGGACCATTCAAACTTTGGAGGATTTGCTTCGTGCTTGCGTACTGGACTTTAAGGGAAATTGGGATCAACATCTCCCACTCGTTGAATTTTCCTATAATAACAGTTATCACAGCAGTATAAAGGCAGCACCTTATGAAGCATTGTATGGGCGGAAGTGCCGATCACCACTTTGCTGGTCTGAAGTGGGAGACCCGCAGATCATTAGATCGGATCTGGTCCAGGAGACGACCAGCAAGATTCTTGAGATTAAGAACAACCTGAAAGCCGCGCGGGATCGGCAGAAAAGTTATGCTGATACCCGTCGAAAACCGTTGTCATTTGAGAAGGGTGAAAAAGTATATTTGAAAGTATCACCCTGGAAAGGAGTGGTCAGGTTTGGAAAGGCGGGGAAGTTGGCCCCTAGATATATTGGACCATTCATTATTACTGCAAAGATCGGTCCGGTAGCTTACCGACTAGAACTGCCTGAGGAACTAAGTGCAGTTCATAACGTGTTTCATGTGTCGAATTTGAAAAGATGTCTGGCGGATGAGACATCGGTGTTACCCTTAGAGGGTGTTCAAATAAGTGATAGGCTCAACTTCGTAGAGGAGCCCATCGAAATAGTAGACGGTAAGATCAAGCAACTTAGACACAATAAGATCTCGTTGGTCAAAGTTAGATGGAATTCGCAACGAGGCCCAGAATTTACTTGGGAACGAAAGGATGAATTTCGGAAGAAATACCCCCACCTATTTCCTCAAAAGGAAGTAGTTGACGCATAAAATTTCGAGGACGAAATTTTTATAACGGGGGGAGAATGTAACGATTCCGGCAAATCCAGGTATACCCTAGCCGGAATATATTATTTACGTGTTATTTAATATTGATTATATGAGTTATAGTACGTTTATACGAGTATATATGATTCACAGTACGAATCATACTTGAGTATATAGTGAATTGTATTGGAATTACAATTAACCAATGAACGATTATTGAAACCCGAACGAATCGGGAATTACATTATAGACGAAGTATATAATGTTTAAGTGATGTTCACGAAGTATTAATGCTTCGGGATAGGTGAATTATAGCACAGAAAAAGGTTTTCGATTTAATGGTACGTCGGTACGCTAAACGAAACCTTTAACACCAAACCAAGCAAGAGACGATCAATCAAGCCGAAAAAGATGCGTAATTATTAATAACATGATGTTTTAATGTCATGGGTTAAGTTTTTAAAGTTTTTAAATCGGTTTTGTGTAAATTTTATGTTAACCCGAAAAACGATCATTTTATGCTCGTTTTAAGCCGAATTACGAGTTTAAACGAGAAACGAACTGAACCAGATTATCCACAACATTATCCAGATTGTGTAATCTAGATATGTGGCCATGGTTTGAGATGTGGGGCCCCCCACACCCCCTCACATGGCCGGCCTCCCTTTACACACACATACACACTTCATTTTCTTTTTTATCTTCATACATTCAAGCAAAAACTCTCTCAATATCTCAATCCTTTCAACCTCCTCTCAAACCCTTGATCATCCTCCATTTCCATCATTTTAACCAAGATTTTGAAGGTATAAGCATGTACAATACATAATCTTTGGTGTTAATTACTTAGTTTGAGTTGTTTTTGCAAGAACAAAAAGGGTTCCAAGTGAAATATGGGTGAAAACCCGAGATGGAACCGGTTCTTGTGTGATCAAAGGATGTATACAAGTTATACAAAGGATCTTGATCCAAGTAATTAGTTAAAAGTGTTTAGAATAAAATTTTACGGTTAAAATCTTTATTGTTACTTGAAAACCGACATTTTGAAAGAGATGGCTTGATTGTTGGTATAGTTTGCTTGGTATAGTGTTGTTGTGCTTGTAAGTGTTGTATCTAGCGGCTAGCAAAGGCTAGAAACCGAGATCCTTGTGATCTAAAGCTAGAAAACACAAGATAGTTCGGTTTTTGTGTGTTTATGAAAAATGGACAGATTGTTGTGTACTTAGAGTTGGGTCACGAAATTTCACAGAGATGATCTACACATGAAAATATGAGATCTGTGAAAATTTGGTAATTTTTGGATAAAAGATGAATATTTGGTGAATTTAATGCTCGGTTTTGGCCAAAAATAGTGAAAAATAGCTAAACATGATGAAAAATTCTGAAAAATTGCAGATAATCTTTTCATAACATATAAAAGTCACCCACAAAATTTCGGGTTCATTGGAGAAGTCTAAGTAGGCTTTTCGGTGAAACGAGTTCTAGGGCTTCTAGCTCGGTTTTGGGTGAAAAAGGCTTGAAATATGAGTTTTAAAATCTGGAAAAATTCCAGAAAGTTATGAGGATGATAAGGATCATCCCAGAAAAATTTGGTATTTTTCTAAAGTGTTTTGATATTTTTGACATATTTAGTATTTTATAAAGATTTAAAAATATGTAAAAATATGTAAAGTTACAAAAATAAATCTGGAAAATTTCCAGAAAGTTATGAGGATGATAAGGATCATCCCAGAAAAATTTGGTATTTTTCTAAAGTGTTTTGATATTTTTGACATATTTAGTATTTTATAAAGATTTAAAAATAGATAAATATATGTAAACTTACAAAAATAAATCTGGAAAAATTCCAGAGAGTTATGAGAATGACAAGGATCATTCCAGAAAAATTTGGGATTTTTCTAAAGTATTTTGATATTTTTGATATTTTTAGTGTTTTTAATGAGATTTAAAAATAGGTAAATAAATGCAAATATAGGAAAATAAATCTGGAAAATTTTATAAAATTTTCTTTCTGTCAAAATAAGTTTTGAGTAAAATTTCAAGACCCGAGACTAAACGGGTAATTATTTGTGCTAAAATGAACATAAAAACAATTATTTAAAGCTTAAAACGTGTAAACCGGCAAAGTTCGCATAAGCGAGCTGACTGGTACACGAAAACTTTAAAATAGACTATTTTCATAAATCTAAGTAACTTAAGTAAAAATAAATCATCCGAAAATAATTCGGATGATTTGGGTAATTTTACCCGATTTTACCGTTTTCGGCACCGAAAGACCGGAAACGGGCCCCACGGCCAAAACGGGGTGTCAAACCGAGCTATAATTTCATCACTTTAATTGACTATCAAACTCTAAGCAATGTCATAATCTGAGTCCTTAGAAGTGTCACGGGGTTAACATTGTCCCCGAATCGAGTACAGTACTGGGTTAACGATGCTCCCAGATGTACCGATTGAAATGTATTTAAGTTATGGGAATTATAGTAACGACTAGATATTATATTACAGATCCAGGCACGTAGCTGATCCTTATATTATTCACCAACTCACAACAAGGTGAGTTTTCACGAGCCCCTTTTAATGAATTGTTTTAATTATATTTTCCCGGGGCGGAAAACATGTCTTATTTAAAGTATTTAAGTACATACCGATCGTATGGAAATACTTGTACATTTATATATATATGGACTGATGCATAGAATATATAAAATGTTTATAATGTGTTATTGTTCTGGGGTAACATAGTTCCCAGGGGTTATATTGTTCTGGGGTAACATAGTTCCCAGGGGTTATTATTGTTCTGGGGTAACATAGTTCCCAGGGGTTATTATTGTTCTGGGGTAACATAGTTCCCAGGGGTTATATTATTCTGGGGTAACATAGTTCCCAGGGGTTGTTATTATTCTGGGGTAACATAGTTCCCAGGGGTTGTTATTGTTCTGGGGTAACATAGTTCCCAGGGGTTATTATTATTCTGGGGTAACATAGTTCCCAGGGGTTATTATTATTCTGGGGTAACATAGTTCCCAGGGGTTATTATTGTTCTGGGGTAACATAGTTCCCAGAAAGTTATTGGAAATGTTCTGGGGTAACTTAGTTCCCAGCATGATTATATGGTTAATAAATGATTATTAAAAATGATTTGTCAGTGTTTATTTAAATTAGTGAAACTCACCAACTATTCGTAGTTGACCCGTTTTCTTTACATGTTTTCTAGGTATGCCCAAGTTGGAATGATTGATATGTGCTTAACTATCTGTGCTACCTGTTGGAAGCTTGCTGCTCTTTGTTTTGTAATGAATTTATTAATGTCTTATCGGTAAAATATGTGTGTAACACCTAGACAGTAATGAAACTCGCAACAATGTAATATATTATAAATTAATGTAGTGGTATTTTCTTTATAAGCAATGCTGTTGATATCAGATGTGTCTGTTGCATCCCGTGTACGTTTCCGCTGCGGTTACGGGGTGTTACAGAAGATGAAGA
>NW_027499081.1:0-98005 GCF_021521415.1 Bidens hawaiensis | reverse complement strand
TTGGTCAATGACCTTTAACAATTGCAGAACCTATGTACTACAATCTCCAATAGGCTTTATCTGCATGAGCCAATAAACGTGTTAAAAAACAAAAATGGTGAAATTTTGATAAATTTCATAAATTAGATAAATTAAAACCAACCTTATCAAAGAAGCATGCCTCAAATATTGCTATGGTAAAAGTTGGTTTTTCTCTTATCAAGTTATAATTGAATGATACAGCGTGGTAAATTAGTATATAACAAAAAAATGTAATAAAAATTCGTGCTTCACAACATATCTATATACAGCGCAAAAGTCGATCATATTTAGAAACATACATAAGCAACTCTAAAAATTTGTTAATAGTACACTACATAGCAATATAGTTTTTTATTCCAAGTATTAGTCATCTAACAACTAACTTTCTTCACTGAATTTGCATAAAAGAGTGCCTAAAAGTTTAACATATAATATGTGTAGAAGTTTAAAATACAATAATTTTTAATTAACATGTCATAGAAATAAAGGTTTAACACAGTAAAACACAGAATTGTGATGTCATCTAACGCCTCCTTGGTACCGCTTGAAATAATAAAAGCCATAATTGTCATACAAAAATAATCATATGATAACAACATGAACCATTATAAAGAAGTTAATGAATGAATAAGACTCATATTAGATTTATGTTAAAGAATTGCACAACTGAAAGTATGTTAGTAACTTCTAAACTGTTGGTGTTACATAAATTGTTTCAAATAATATTTTTACAAACCAAATTTTCAGAAAATATGTTGATTATACTTGAAATAGCTATAAAGCAAGAAGCTAACTAAGCTATGCATACACACCCTCAAGATATCTTTTGAAATACTTGAAATAACCATAAAGCAAGAAACTCAATAAGCTACGCGTAACCCTCAAGATGTCTTTTGAAACTGATCAAGCATACACAATACAATTGATCAGTAACAAAATTATAAAAACTGTAATTAAATAAATAATCAGCAAGCACGATACATTCAAACCTACAATCAAATACACACATATACTGAAGAGGTATGTACCCGCCTCAACACCGAGCGAGGCGGGTCAACCCACAAGATATAGACAAGAGGCTTGAAATCAAGACATTATGAAGGCACAAAGCCAAAACCTATGCGCTTGGCGCATATCACATATGCTCACGCATATCACACATGCTCATGCATCACATGCTCAGGCATCACATGCTCAGGCATCACACATGCTCAAGCATCACATATGCTCAAGCATCACACATGCTCACGCATCACACATGCTCACGCATCACATATGCTCACGCATATCACATCTACGCGTGGCGCATCCGCGCGTGGCGCATATCACATGCTTGTGCATATCACATCTGCGCAGGAAACATCTGCGCGTGAGAATAAAGAGAAGACCTCGCGCATCCTCACGATAGGCGCATATCACACATGCACATAATCAACCTCGTCCTTATCCAAATCAGGATTAGGGCAACCTTGATTGTGCACGTCAGACAACCTTCCAGAAGGTATCTTTTAAGGAATAAGAATATGCTGATGTTGACAGCTGCCAATGAAAGGTGGACAACTCAGCAAAACCCATGTGCTACCACGTGATCATAACCAATGAAAAAGCACCAGGTGTCCCAGAGGACACGTGGCGCAAAGCAATTGGAGGAGGCCAACAAGGCTGAGCCCAATCAGTGGAAACCCTAGCACTATAAATACCACATCAACTCCACAAGGAGAGACATCACATACACCGTCACTCAATTACACAGTATTCAGCTATATTAAGCAATACTCTCCAAATTTCCTTACTCTCATATTATTATCTTCTCCTACAAACACTTATTCTCAAACCGGAGGGTTACCCCAAAGAGGACCCATCTGTCCCTTTCTGAGGGGTAAGTTTACGGTGCTGTTCATTTTGTAGGTGGAAGAACTCAGATCCCAGAGAACCATCGGTGGAATAGCATAATCACACCCGAGGAAAGTAGATCGTCTACCAGTGAGTCGATCCACGTTTCTTCATTGGCGCCATCCACTGTTACAACGGCAACAAGATCTCATCAGATCTCTAAAAAAACAAAATTTCACCATGGTTTCTGGTGCTCGTAACGTCGATCAAGTTCTGGAGGATATTGAACGTGAGGATGTTAATGAGGGACAGCAGTTTCTGAGGGGGGCGCGTGATTCTACGCGCACCACCAGTAACCGTCCCTTCATCACAACTCCTCACGGCCAGACTGAAACTCCTCCAGACGATCTCACGTTACAAAATCTTGCCGGCGCGAAACAAAAAGGACCAATGGGTCCAGAAGATGAAACCAATGACCCTAAAGAATGGCTCATAAACGAGCAACGACGTCTAATGGACAAGTACAATGAAATGGTCAAACAGAAAAAGTTAGCCGACTTAACACAAAGGCTAGCGTTTGACAGGCAAGCCATTCAAGGAACAAAAAGGGAGCGCGCGCCGGAAGAGGGTCACTCTGTTCACACTGAACACGCTGAGTTTAGTGATGAAGAAGTGCACAGCGTCAGGAAGACGCGAGACACTCATGCAGGAGGCTCACAGCTCCGCGCGCAAATGAACATGGCGCCTGGAGCCAGAGCCGATCTGGATCTGCACACACCATACAGCCCACCAGTGAGAGGGCAAGTGGATGTAACCACACCATACAGGCCAGCCATCTTGGTGAAACATTCAAAATTCACTAAGCGCATCGCGAAGGCCCCTATCCAGCACAAGACCAAGATGCCAAGTGGTTTGGGCAAATATGACGGCACAACAGATCCAGACGATTTCTTACAAGGTTTTTACAACACTGGAAACCTAGAAAGCTGGACGATGCCAACATGGTGTCACATGTTTGCTCGCTGCCTCACATGCGCGGCGCGTGTCTGGTTTGAAAGCTTGCCTACTGGGCAAATCGATGGGTTCGAGGAATTATTGGAAAAGTTCCAAGCTCACTTCGTACAACAGCGCAGACACACGCGCGACCCTGATGACATCATGCACTGCGTGCGCAGGAATGATGAAACGATTGAAGACTACATCACTCGTTTCAATCAGGTGTCTCTGGCAATCGGAGGTATCACTGAGCAACTATTGCGCGTGGCCTTTATACAAGGCGCGCGCAGTGATCAACTCCGCCGAGCTCTCGTAAGCAGAGATGGCATGCCAACAACTTGGGCCAAGCTAATGGAAGCATCGCGAGTCTTCGCGAGAAATGAAAAGCAAATTGCCCAAGATAGAGCGAGAGAAAGAAGGGCATCAAGCAGAGGCGCCGCGCAGCAACGAAAGAAGGGGCAAACAGAACACTGTATGGTCCAGGTTGCAACCAACCAGTTTTTCTTCCGCAGAAAAGCAGGCGCAACCAAGCTCACCTCAGCCCCAAAAAGACGTTCGTAATCGCGAAGAAAGTGACAAGAGGGAAGGCGGCATAGATCCTAACAGACCTCTGCCAAGAATATGGACTCCCCTCACTAAAACACCTTCACAAGTGTTGAGCACTGAGAATGTCCAGTTCAAAACCCCCAAGCCACTACACTACAAGGGAATATCAAACAGTGGCAAGTACTGTGAGTTTCACAAGTCCACAGGACACAACACCGACGCATGCCATCACTTGAAGGATGCAATTGAAAAAGATGTGAAATCAGGCAAGCTGGCTCACCTGGTGAAAAACCCAAGACCAGAAAGTGAGCAACCGGAAGGAGCCTCTGCCAGTAAAAAGTTTAAAAGAATCTGTGTAGCCGAGGGAGGAACGCAAGGGCCAAGATCAAGAAAGAGAAGCGCGCAAATCCAAGGAGATTGGCGCGAGCAGCAAGTAATCTTCCCAAGAATCAGGGGAGGCCCTTCAATCACCAGTCCTCTGGTCATCACTACACACATTGCTCATTATGAAGTGTCAAAAGTCCTGGTGGACACTGGCAGCGAATCAGACATCATGTATGAGCAATGTTTCAGGAAACTGGATCCGGCAGACCAAGCAAGGCTTGAAATTGTGAATGCACCAATCTCTGGTGTTTCAAATGAAATCATTCATCCCCTAGGTCAAAGACAATTTGAACTAACCATGGGGGATGAGAAACACAAGCGAGCCGAAGTTGTTAACTTCTTGGTCTTGCCCACCACTTCTTGCCACAATATGATCTTGGGTAGGGGAACGATTGCCCAATTTAACGCCATACCGTCGCCAGCGCACGGCGCGTTGGGGTTCCCAACACCAACAGGTGTAACTTTTGTATACCGAGATCATTTGTGTGCAGTGACAAATACTCCGCGGGAAGGGAGAATGAAACTTCCAATGGCAGACAACGCGCCAGAGGAATGGATTCTCAACCCAAAATTCCCGGAGCAGAAAATCACAATTGGCGCAACGATATCAGACGACACGAGGTTGAGAATGAAAAGATTGCTCACAGCATATATGTCGGTCTTCGCGTGGCAACACTCTGATATGACTGGGGTTCCGCGAGACCTGGCACAACATTCTCTAAACACGTTCAAGTCTATAGAGCCAATTGCTCAAAAGAAGAGAGTCATGGGGGATGAGAAAGCGAGGGCCATGAATGAGCAGGTTGAGGATCTACTGCACGCAAACATCATCCGCCCGATACGATACCAGACGTGGGTAGCCAATCCTGTGATGGTAAAGAAAAGTAACGGGTCGTGGAGGATGTGCATTGACTTCAAGGACCTCAACAAAGCGTGCCCAAAAGATTGTTACCCCCTCCCAAACATCGACGCAAAAGTGGACTCCGTGGCGCCATTCAAGCTCAAATGTTTCCTGGATGCCTACAAAGGCTATCACCAGATTCAAATGGCACCACAAGACGAGGACAAGACTGCCTTCAGAACCGACAAGGGTGTTTTTTGTTACACAAAAATGCCCTTTGGTTTGAAGAATGCGGGCGCTACCTACCAAAGACTTATGGATGCCGTTTTCAGCGAGCAAATTGGAAGAAACCTAGAAGTCTATGTGGATGATTTGGTGATCAAAAGCAGGGAGGAAAAACAAATGCTCAAAGACATCGAAGAAACCCTTGAGCGCCTAAAGGAAGTTAACATGAAGCTCAATCCGAGCAAATGCACTTTCGGCGTACAAGAGGGAAAATTTCTAGGTGTAATGGTCACCAAGGATGGTTTCAAGGTGAACCCAGAAAAGGTGGAGGCCATCCTTGACATGCCCTCGCTATCCACTATGAAAGAAGTCCAGAAGCTGAATGGTAGATTGGTATCAATCAACAGGTTCCTAGCGAACCATGCAAGCAAATCTACCCCATTTGTCAATACATTGAGAAACTGCTTAAAGAAAAGCCAGTTCAAATGGACTCCTGAGGCCGAGCAAGCTTTCAGTGAGATTAAAGAATGTTTGATAAATCTGCCCGCGCTCACAGCTCCACTTCCTGGTGAAACTTTGACATTGTATCTATCAGCAGGAGAGCGCGCCATCGGCGCAGTATTGTTGGTGGATCGCAAGGGAATCCAAACGCCAATATACTATGTGAGTCGGGTGCTGACAGATCCTGAGACGCGCTACTCCATCATGGAAAAGTTAGTTTTATCACTAACACACGCGTCGCGCAAGCTTCATAGATATTTCAATGGTCATCCTATTGAAGTTCTAACTGGTTACAACATCCAGCAAGTCTTGCGGCGCCCCGCGCTCTCGGGAAGGCTGACAAAATGGGCCCTGGAATTAGGTGAACACACGATCGCCTATAAGCCCCGTCCAGCAATAAAGGGGCAAGTTTTAGCTGATTTCATCGCAGAAATCCCCGAAGGAAGGGTTGAAGAGGCTCAGCACGAGGTAGACCCTCCGCGAGCCAATGATGAAGAGAATGTTTGGAGATTGTTCACTGACGGAGCTTCAAACAACGAAGGGTCCGGCGCAGGTCTCAAACTGGTGGATCCAGATAATCATGAATATACTTATGCCATCAGGTTGGACTTCAAGAGCACCAACAATGAGGCTGAGTATGAAGCCCTGCTGGCTGGGCTGCGCATCGCTCACAAATTCGGAGTTAAAAAGCTAGAGGCCATGTTGATTCATACTTGGTAGCAGCACAGGTCAATGGCCTTTATGATGCCAAGGAGAACACCATGCCTCTATATCTAGAGCAGGCGAAAAAGCTCATCGAGCAATTTGACTGCTTCAAAATCATTCATATTCCGCGCAGTGAAAACAAATCTGCAGACGCGCTGAGTAAGATGGCATCAACCAGTTTCGACCACTTTGGCAAAGATGTCAGGGTAGAAGTAATGAGCAACTCGTCGGTGGTAGCGAAGTCTGTCCTTGTAACTCATACAACCCCCTCATCATGGATAACTCCAATAATGGAATTCTTGAAGGAGGGAAATGTTGGTACATGTGTGTCAGTAGTTCATAGTCTAGCATTTGTAATCGAGTCTGTAATGCAATTATGTTTTGATTATGTTTATTTGTGTAATACGCGAAGTTGTCAACAAGTTCGCTATGGCGAACTTGTTGAATCAGCGAAGTTATTGACAACTTCGCCTGTGGCGAAGTTGTCGTGTTTATATACTGTTTCAGCGAAACAGTTTGTATCGGTCGTTTAGGGTTTTCGTTTCAGTTGTTCAGTGAACGTGTTCGTGTCATTGTCTGTAATAGTGACCTCGGGTCACGTGTTTGTTATCAATATAACATGTTTGGTTTATTGCTTGTGTGTTCGATCTCTACATACTCTACACTCGTATCTACCTACGCAGGGATTCCGCACCTGCGTTGTTAGCGACATCCCGTGTACGATCCGTCCAGGAACCTACAATTGGTATCAGAGCCATCGGCTCGATTGTGAGGTTCGGGATTTCACGCGGGTGTAGAAAACGTCTCGTTTGACCTATTCGCGGGACGTGTTTTTGTTGGGATTGAGTTTTGCTCGTGCTTGACAGTCATTTTCAAGCCATTGCATTGATTGGAAACTGCTGGATTGACGAAAACAGATCTGAACAGTTTCCTTGTTCATCGGGCGAAGTTACCGTTCTTCGGGCGAAGTTATCATTCTTCAGGCGAAGTTGCCGTCACTGGAATTAGGGTTTCGGCGAAGATATAAGGTTTAGCGAAGTTAACCACAACTTCGCTTACCTCATAAGTTCGCCTTAGCGAAGTTATCCGCAACTTCGCTTTCCACCCAAGTTCGCTTACCTCCTAAGTTCGCTCATTCTAAGCGAAGTTATTTTTAACTTCGCCAAGTCTAGCGAATTTAAGAACTCAGCGAAGTTCTCTTTTCAGGCGAAGTTAACTTTCAAGCGAAGTTATTCTTAACTTCGCCTACTGAGCTGTTTTAATATTTTTTTTGTATTTTCAGGTTTTTCAGGTTTTCGCAAGGATGTCGTCAATTAACATCTCCGATTTGGTCAAGATGGAAGTAGAAGCGGGGTCTGCCACTAAGGCCCCGAGGCTGATGAAAGGAACTGACTTCGTGGCATGGAAGGACAGATTCATCCAATACATCAAATACCAGGATGCCAAAATGTGGGTGTGCATCCAGGATGGATATATCCCTCCAACTGCGCAATACGAAGGTCGTGATGTGGTTAAGAAGTACAGCAAAATGGAGGACGAAGAAAAGAAAATGTACGAGGCCGAAAGCAAGGCCCATGCTGCGATAACAATGGCACTTCCTCAAGAGGTTCTCCATACGTTCCGAAAGTACACTTCTGCGAGAGAGCTTTGGGATGCTCTTGAAAATAGATTCGAGGGGAATGTGGGTATCCGTGCATCAAAGATCAAACTCTTAAAGACCCAGTTCTCCGTCTTCAAATTTTTGAAGAACGAATCACTAGATGATATTATCACCAGATACTATCATCTAATGACAGAGCTTAGCAATTATTCAATTGCTTACCGAGAAGAAGAGATCGTTGAAAAGCTTCTCGATGCTCTCCCACCGAAGTGGGAAATGTACACCGTTCTTATGAGGGAAGACAGAGACTTTCCTAATTGTGATCTTGAAACGGCAGTAAACAAGCTCAGAACTTATGAGCTTAATATGGTTCGAAAAGAAACACCAACAGATCAGATACAAGACCCTGGTATGTATTGTGCAAAGGTTAACTCAGGCTCAAGTTCGAGGCCTGAATCTGCTGCTTATTACTCAAAAGGGGAGTCAGGTTCTGACTCTTCTCATGAAGGAAACGTTTCTGTAAACTCGAATGGTGATGTCTGTTTCGTTGCTGGAGGATCAAGTACTTCAAAGCCTCAAGCATCCTCAAGTAGTTTTTCTGCAAATGCCTCAAGCAATAATTATACCAAGATGCCTATGAGTGTAAAATCTGCTGAAGAGCAGTTTGCAGTCTATGCATCATTTATTGCTTCCTACGAAAACTACATCCAGGGGAAGATTGTGGACCCTGCGGCCCTAGATGAGGATTACGACCAGATCGATGCTGATGATCTGGAGGAGATGGATTTGCAATGGCAAATGGCAATGATTGTGAGGCGTGTAAAACGGTTTATGAACAAAACTGGGAGAAAGTTTGTTGGTGGTAGGCCCGGGTTCGACAAATCCAAGGTAAGGTGCTATAATTGTCAACAGTACGGGCACTTTGCCAAGGAATGCAGAAATGAGAGGGTTGAACGAGGACAAGGTCGGCCTACACAACACACTGGAGTTAACAGAGAGATTAACGCCATGTTGACCAGAGAAGCAGGTGAGTACAACTGGAACCCGCATTCAAGTGGTTCTGGTGAGCAAGCGAACATGGCAGAGGCTGAAGTTAAAGAATGTGAGAAGGTTGATGGAATTGAGAAAGCTACTGAAGAAGAAACAGCTTTCATGGTAGATGACAAGGATAATCGCTCCGAGGTAAGTACTAAGAATATTTGTACTAGTTGTGAGAATTTGTCTGAGCAACTCACTACGATAACTGATCAGTACGTCCGTTTAGATGCTGACTTTAAAACTATTAAAGAAGATCACCATTTTACTAAAGCAAGAGAAACAAGTTATAAAATTAAAATAAAAGCATGTGAAAAAGACATTCAAAGCTTAAAGCTTAAACTTGCTGAGAAAATTGAAATAATTGATCTTAGTTATGAAGTTTTGGAAGAAAAAACTAAAGTGATTGCTGATCGGGATAAACAGATTGCTGACCACCAGGTAAAGGTGGTGGAACTGAACCGCAAACTTGAGCAGTTCAGGAATTCCTCGGCAATCCTTGATCACCTCGTGAGTGATCAAGGTACCTCTGCAAAGAGGGGAGGAATCGGATATAACGAAGTTCCACCACCCTTTAACCACAACTATACTTATAATCCGAGTGTTCAGAAATCTGTTGATTTCGAAGTTCCTCAGACAACTCCAATCAAGATTACAAGTGTAAAACCTAGTGTTAGCTGTGGCGAAACAAGTTCGCCTGTTTCTAATGTGAATATTTCTGTTTCGAGTCCAGTCTCATCGGATTCGGATAAGTTGTCCGAATCTGGTCAGACAAAAGAGAAGGCAGGGTTACCCACCGATGGAGATAAAAATAAAGTTTCTAAAAAGAGTTCTCCACTCAATCCATACGTCCCACCTTATGTGAGACGAACGGCTGGTAACACTGCCTCTACATCCAAACCAACATTTGACAAGAAAATGGAGAGTCGGTGTTGCTTTAGATGTAACAAATTAGGGCATTTAGTTGCAGATTGCCCTCTGGAGCCGAGATTCAGAGGTGTGAGGCCAAATAAAACTGAGTATAAGCGTCATTTTGTTACTGCTAAAAATGAAAACTTTAAAAAATGCCAAAATGTAACGAATTCAAGTTTTCATAAAAACCAACCTCAATTTTACAACCAAACCACAAGATATAACACTTTCAATTCTCAAAGGTTTGGAAGGCATTACACTCAATCTGCAGGGAGATTCCCTAACAGGACTTACAGAAATTATCCTGATGCTAACTTGAGAAAGCCAGGGTACGGGACGTATCGATCCAAGACCAATTGGTCTTGGGTCCCAAGATTCTAACTCTTTGTTTTATTGTGCAGGAACAGTTGAACAGGGCTGCCAACAATCTTTGGATTGTAGATAGCGGCTGTTCCCGGCACATGACAGGCAACAAACACTTGTTGCAAGACCTAAAACCTGTTCAGGGAGCAAGAGTTAGTTTTGCTGGTGAGAGCGGTGGTAGAATTACTGGTAGAGGAACTGTGTCGAATGGGAGAATGACACTTGAGAATGTAAATTTTGTGGAGGAATTAAAGCACAATCTGCTGAGTGTGTCGCAGATTTGTGATAAAGATTACACTGTCCATTTCACAAAGAATGAAGCGATCGTATTGAAGCCTGGTTTTCAAATACCAGACGAATGGATAGTGATGAAAGCTCCACGTGAAACGAATACATATGTGATGGATATGAGGTCTACTGAAATGGCCACTGGAGAATCCTGTTTAATGACAAAAGCAAGCGAATCAGAATCAGAATTATGGCACAGGAGAATGGGACATATTCATCTTCGGAAGATGAACTTCATTGTCAAGAATGGGCTTGTGATGGGCGTTCCCTTAAAAAGTTTTAACTTTGAAGACAAATGTATAGCATGCAAGAAGGGAAAGCAACACAAGAAATCCCATCTCACCAAGAAGATTAACTCAATTGCCGGTACTCTAGAACTACTTCATATGGACCTCTTCGGTCCCGTGAATGTACAAAGTCTAGGAGGTACCTCTTACTGCTTGGTGATCACTGATGACTACTCGCGATACTCGTGGGTATATTTTCTGAAAACGAAAGACGAGACGGCTCAAATGGTGAAGAATCTAATTACAAAAGTTGAGAACGTCATGAGTAAATCAGTTAAATTCATCAGAAGTGACAATGGGACAGAGTTCAAGAACTTTGAAATGGAAATTTTCTGTCTTCAGAAGGGAATTGAACATCAATACAGCGCTCCGTATATTCCGCAACAGAATGGAGTGGCTGAAAGGAAGAACCGAACGTTAATTGAAGGAGCCAGAACTATGCTGGCAGACTCGAAGCTTCCTGTGATGTTCTGGGCTGAAGCAGTTGCTACAGCCTGCTATGTTCTGAATAGGGTGTTAACAGTTAAGAAACTTGGAAAAACTTGTTACGAGCTTATGCACGGAAGGAAGCCCAACTTGTGTGGTCTTGAACCATTTGGGTCTCCTTGTTCGATTTTGAAGACTAATTCGAAATTTGGTGAAGTAGCCGATGAGGGAATCCTAGTCGGTTATGTTGTTGGGACTCCCAACAGACGGGTCTTCAATACGTCGACTTGCAAGGTGGAGGTGGTTTGTAACACCGACATTACTAGTTACCAACCGCCAAAACCAAGCAATGGACCTGCTGAGCTTTTCGACTATGTTAAACTTTTTAAGTCGTTTAACGTACCTGATTTGGAAATTTCTGAAGAAGACGAAAGAGCTGTGACGAAGATGATACTTGATGAGGAAGAGAATCTATTGCAACATCAGATGTTTGAGAAATCTCAACCTTCCACATCAAACCCTATCGATACCCCTGCGGCCTCAACTGAAGATGAATTTATTAATCCTTTTCACTCTCAGCCAGAAACAACCATAGATGAGATCTCTTCAAACTTGGAAGACAATTTACATGTCAGTGCTGTTCCGACCACGAGAATTCACAAAGATCACCCATTGGAGAACGTTATAGGTGATGTGTCCTCCAGTGTACAAACCAGAAGTAGCTTGAATGAGCACACCTGTGTTTATACAAGCATTAAAGAAACGGGTATAATGAATGAATGTTTGTACTCCTGCTTTATAAGCCAAATTGAACCAAAGAATTATCAAATGGCTTTAAAGGACAGCTCGTGGGTCGAGGCCATGCAAGAAGAGTTGGCTCAGTTCGAGAAAATGGAAGTTTGGACCTTGGTTGAAAAACCAAGGAATGTGCATGCTATAGGCACAAAATGGGTGTTCAAGTGTAAGAGAGATGATAAGGGAATTATTGTAAGAAATAAGGCGAGGCTGGTTGTTAAAGGTTTTAATCAGCAAGAGGGTATTGATTACAATGAGGTGTTCGCTCCTGTCGCCCGGTTAGAAGCGATTCGATTGTTTTTGGCGTTTGCTGCATTTAAAAAGATGAAGGTATTTCAGTTGGATGTGAAGAGCGCGTTTTTAAACGGGAAAGTTGATGAGGTTGTGTATGTTGAGCAACCTCCGGGTTTTCCTGACCCAGACTTTCCTGATCACGTATACAGGTTGAGCAAGGCGTTATATGGGTTACATCAGGCACCTCGTGCCTGGTATTCAACGTTATCGGACTACTTGCTGGAAAATGGTTTTGAAAGGGGATTGATTGACAGTACGTTGTTTGTGAAGAGAGAAGGATGTGACTTCCTACTGGTTCAAGTCTACGTGGATGATATCATTTTTGCTGCATCAAGAGTATCCATGTGTCAGGATTTTGAGGCTGTCATGAAGAAACGATTCGAGATGAGTGCTATGGGTGAACTAACTTTCTTTCTAGGATTGCAGGTTGATCAGAAGAAGGACGGGATGTTCATTCATCAAACGAAGTACGTTCATGATGTGCTGAAAAGATTCAAGATGGAGGACAGTTCTCCATATGATACTCCAATCTGCGTTAATCACAAATTGGGTGCTGAATCAGATGGTGACGCAGATGTGGACCCAACTCTGTATCGGGCGATAATAGGTTCATTAATGTATTTAACTGCTTCTAGGCCTGATATAATGTTTGCTGTTTGTCTTTGTGCACGTTTTCAGGCAAATCCGAAAGAATCTCATTTGAAAGGTGCAAAGAGGATACTACGGTATCTCAAGGGCAAGCCGAAGCTGGGGTTGTGGTACCCGAAGGGAGGAGACGTTGAACTGGTGGCATATACAGATTCTGATTATGGGGGATGCAATCAGAGTCGGAAGTCAACCACAGGAGGCTGTCAGTTTATTGGAGGAAGATTAGTTTCCTGGCAGTGCAAGAAACAGACATCAGTTGCAATTTCAACATGCGAAGCTGAATACATGGCAGCATCCAACTGCTGCTCTCAGGTTTTGTGGATTCAGCAACAATTACGCTACTATGGTCTGAATTTCTTACTCACTCCTATTTTAATTGATAACACTGCCGCCATCTCAGTAATTAACAATCCCGTGAAGCACAGTAAAACTAAGCATATTGACATTCGTCATCACTTCATACGGGATTGTGCTGAGAAGAAACTGATCAAGATCGAAAAGGTTGATACACTGGAAAATTTTGCTGATCTGTTTACAAAAGCGTTTGATAAATCCAGATTTCAAAACCTAATTGAGCTGATCGGGATGATCAATCCCGAGTAACCATGTCTTTGTATTTAAAAAAAAAAAAAAAAAAAAAAAAAAAAAAAAAAAAAACTGTGTCATTATTGCTTAAAATTAGTCGGTTACCTCAGTTTGATGGACATATCCTCGGATATGTTTTGGTCCTCATCTCAATTTAGAGAATGAGGATAGCCATTAACTGGAAGACTGAAAGTGACCGGGGCAGTTATGACGTGTGTTTTTCAGTTGCTGAAAATTAGTCGGTCATTCTTAGTAAGAAGGACACATACTTGTATGTGGTCGGTCCAGTTGATCCATTGGATCTTCAGGATTACCGTTTACCTGACGACTTTGACATGATCGGGGCGATTGAAATCAAAATTTTATTGGGAAATGAAATTACTTTTCAAGTCTAATACTTCGTAAGAAGTTCTTTGCTGTGTTTAACAGAAAATTGATCCAACCTTGGAAAATGATATATATACTGATTGTGTGTGCTTAACTAGTGAAGTTATTAGGCTTAAAAGGCTTTAGAACAGTCATTGTATGTCATGGTAATTTTTATGGTGCGTAAAAGTGTATGTGATACTAACTTAAACTACTCGAATTTACGTGGAAACTCCTTAAGAGTTTTGTATGTCTTCATACATATCTTTTCGAAGGATAGGCAGAAAAGCAACTACCCAGTCATACACGAGCCCGTGAGTGTTCTGATTCCCGTGAAGAAAGCATTTCAAGACACTGCAGTGATCCAGATTCGGGACTTGCAGTAGTTTAGTACTCCGAAGTCAATAAGAATGTTTGGTTTAAAAAAAAAAAAAAAAAAAAAAAAAAAAAAAAATTATTATACATGTATATTTTTAGTACTTATGAGACATAGTAACTATCAAGACTTCTCAAGTCTGGAGTAAGAAGAGAACGGGAAGCAGACAACGAGAATATACAAGTTAATCAGACACTATGGGTCGAAGTCAATTCGGGGTGACTTGGGTATAGCCAAATACGCTTTGAGAATAGATAGAAGACATCATTATCTCTGAGTTGTTGCCCACTTAAAATTTTGAGCTTAACTGAACCTTAATACGTATCACAGAAACGATGAAAACCATTTAAGTTATTTACATGCTTGCAACCTGTTTCTCTATGTCATAATACAGCTAAACACGGATCCAAGTGACATTCACATAGTTAGTATGATTCCTGTTGGGATCTTTTCTAAAACATAGTGGTCCCTGACTAGACTGAAATTTGATCCCTTATTTCGTTAAAATTTTTATAAGTTTTTCTATTTTTGTAGTTGTGTTATTGTAAAACTGGTTACTTGGACATGATCATTTTTGTTTAACTCGTTTTGAAACTTCTAATGTTAAGTGCAAGATTATTCAAACTTAAAGGGCTGATTTTGAAATTACGGGCGAAGTTGTTGAATTCGGCGAAGTTGTGCTTAACTTCGCCTAGGCGAAGTTAAACGTAACTTCGCCTGAACCAACTCAGCCCTATATAAGGACTTTGAAACAGTAACAGTACCATATTTTCGAATTTCCGGCGAACATAAAAAAATCAAAAACCGTATAATCCGGCGATATTGTTTACCTTCCGTTTTCGATCTTTGTTTCCTGTTTCTAGCGTTTATTCACGGTATGTGTTGTCAATATCATTCCCAAACATACTCGTTCGTTATAGTTTTACCCGGTTCGAGACCTCGGGTCGTCGAACCTTCAAAACCTAGTTTTTCAACCGAGTATTACGTGTTCATGGACGTCCTTTACGTCTCAATATCATTAATCTATGTTGTTCTTCACTGCTGGATCGTCAAATCGGTCCGAAAACATCGGATCTAAACCTTTGAATCTGAACAGTCGCCGTTTCAGATTCAGGCGAAGTTATCCACAACTTCGCCAGGAGATTAATTTCACCTGTGGCGAAGTTATCCGTAACTTCGCCTTGAACTTAAGTTCGCCTGTGGCGATGTTGTGATACGGCGAAGTTATCATCAACTTCGCCTATACCAATTTACTTAACAGTTTTTAGACGAACTTACAGATAAAGCGAAGTTGTTCCCAACTTCGCCTCACCTATAAGTTCGCCTGTACTGGTTTAATCACAACTTCGCTCGTGGTACTTAGCGAACTTGTGAGTTGCTTACACATTGTCTAACTTGTTTTGTTTTGTGCAGATATGGCTGCTATTGGCGGTGCTGGTGGTGACGACGGTGATGATCAACGACAATTCTTTCCAGCCCATAACCAGTACATCACTTTAGATCCAGACGCACGAGGCGTAGAAGACTACAGGGAGATTATCACGTTTCTCCTGCGATCAAGAGTCTTTCACGCGCTCACAAATACACTGCCCATTTCTCTGCCTAACATTGAAGACTTTTGGCAGACAGTGTACTATGATTGCAGGCCTGAGCCTCCGGTGATGCGAGCAACCGTAAATGGTCATAACGTACAGTTTTCCTCGGAAGACATACGGTTGGCTCTGCAGTTCGGTGAAGAAACAAGAGATGACCCAACGGAATTCGTAGCTCCTTTCCGTGATGGAGCTTATTTGAGGATGGGTTATTCGGGTCCGCTGGGGGACTCACAGAGGAGGAAAGGGTTTCTGCTAGATCAGTGACGCTTCCTGATGCATGTGTTGATTGTATGCATGTCCGGCAGGAAGGCAGGAACAGATGGGATGGGCGCGACGATGCAGTCGGCCATGATAGCGCTGACTTACAACCGCCGATATTCTTTCAGTCAGCTAATATTTTACGAGATCGATCGTCAAAGAAGGGCTGTGGCGCGCGAGCGATTCACTATGTATCCTCGTTTCTTACAAATGATTTTAAATCATGTCGCTCCGTCGCTACCGCAGAGACGCCCAATAAGATACGTCGAATGCGTGACGAAACGTATCTTTGCGCAGTGCCGCACCTCGAGCACTCGTAGCAAGCCTGAGCTGCGTCCCAGGCATACTCCATTATTCGGATATCTCATCAATCCGGAGTATGTTCCTGCAGGAGGGGACGAGTTCAGAGACCCCCAACCACATCAGGAGGCAGCACCTCATGCTGTATCAGCTGCGCCTGTTGTATCTACTGTTGCCTCTGCTGCTGTGCCAGCTGCGGTATCTACTGCTGTGTCTACTGCTGATGACGTTGATCTTAATGCTGCCTTTGGCGTACACGGTGTGTTTGATATGGATGTCTCGGGTCCTCAGTTTGTGGATGTTACTAGAGCAGTTACTTCGGTAGCTGACTCCGATCTAGACGAAACGTTTGCTGAAGCGAGACGACTTATGGTGTCTCGGGAGAGAACTACGGGAAAGAGGCCGAGAACTGTAGACGAGGATGAGGACGAAATTGATGAAGAGGAGGCAGTGCAGATTGTGCTCAGACGTTCAAGAAGAGAACAGACAGGTATGGGTTCGGGAGCTGGAGAATCTTCGAGGCTGGTACGTTTTGCTCCACCTGCCTTGTCTGGTATGTCTCTTATTCCTACTACAGCACAGGTTACTGCTGTCGAGACGTCGGCCCCAGCAATTGTGTCCCTACCACCCCAACCGCTTAATCCACCGGTGGTAGTTGCACGATTTGTGGAGTCGACCATCACTACTACTGCAGGGTTACCAAGTGTACCACCTGCGGTCACTTCTGCTGCTGATGTCCCGCCAACTCCAATGCCTACTTCAGATTCCGAGAGGATTACATCACTAGAGCAGATTGTTGCTGATCAGACAAAGACCATTCAGAGCCTAGTGGAATCCAATCGACTACAAGCAGCCCTCCTGGTGGAACACGGAAAAGTAATAGATGCCTTCAAGGCATTCTTGGCATCTCAGGGGGAGAAGACGTGTAGGGGGGATGAGTTGAGGACAAAACGTAGAGAAGATCATGACGATGATCCCAATGCACCGGAAGGTGCAGGTGGTGAGCTGCCAAGAACCTCTCAGGCTCTTGGGGCTTCCACAGCTGAGGGGGAGTCTACAAATACAGCTGGTGACGACGTGGTAGCAGTTGATGATGATGCTGATGTTGAAGATGTTATCGACGCATTGAAAGAGTTGGATGAGGAGGATGATGAGTTTATGCTTGAAGATGATGTGTTGCCAGTTGATGAGATTGAGAGGATTGGAGAGCAGATTACTGTTGAAAACGTGTTAGAAGAAGGTGAGATTGTAGATGACTCCGTGGAACACGAGATTCCGGAGGTTGAGAGACCAGAGATGGGTGATGAGAATGTGGAGGAAGATGCTGAGTGGGAGGAACAACAGAAATGGAAGGAGGGTTGTGCCCACTGGTTCGTAAAGACGAAGAAGCCGGCGGTCCCTAAGATGTTCAGAAAAAGTTACAATATTAAGGGATACGCGGAAGCCAAGAAAGGTATTATCTGCTGGTTATACGAAGAGCAGCTGCGGCTCTTCGTGATCAAGAGATACGATGGTATTCAGTACTTCCAGAGAAAGTTGAGATCTCTAAACACACTGCCAGAATGTGAAGTAAAAGATTTAGCCAGATTGGGATTGATAAACAGAAGTGAAGACAACATGGCTAGAATCATTGCGAAGATCGTGTGGAAAGAGTGCGTTAAAGAGAAAAAGTTTGAGCTACTGAAACCACAAAAGGGAAAACTTGTCGAAGACAAGGATAGAGGTCTGAGAGTTGATGGAAAACCTTGGATGGTTATGAAATACAAACCGATCCGGTGCCTTAAAGAAGTACCGATGAAGTTCATGCCCAAGAACGTGCTCAAAGATCTAAAATGGTGGTACGTGGATTGTGAGACAGCTGAGGCGGTAATGGAAGATGAGGATGAACAAGAAGTGCTTCGGGTTTACGACCCGATGCATCTTGTTAATCTATCGAAGGCTGATCTGAAAGTGCTCAACGAGAAGAAGATCTTCTATATTCCTGCTTGGAAGGATCAAGCTAGGAAATATCAACGGGTGGTGTCGGTTTGTGTTAGAGAAGGAGCGCACGCGTAGAGATGCAAGATTACAAGACTCAAGATTTGAAGATCAAGATATGAAGCTACTGCCAAGGGGGAGTCTGTTGGTACATGTGTGTCAGTAGTTCATAGTCTAGCATTTGTAATCGAGTCTGTAATGCAATTATGTTTTGATTATGTTTATTTGTGTAATACGCGAAGTTGTCAACAAGTTCGCTATGGCGAACTTGTTGAATCAGCGAAGTTATTGACAACTTCGCCTGTGGCGAAGTTGTCGTGTTTATATACTGTTTCAGCGAAACAGTTTGTATCGGTCGTTTAGGGTTTTCGTTTCAGTTGTTCAGTGAACGTGTTCGTGTCATTGTCTGTAATAGTGACCTCGGGTCACGTGTTTGTTATCAATATAACATGTTTGGTTTATTGCTTGTGTGTTCGATCTCTACATACTCTACACTCGTATCTACCTACGCAGGGATTCCGCACCTGCGTTGTTAGCGACATCCCGTGTACGATCCGTCCAGGAACCTACAGGAAAGGTACCAGATGATCGCGCACAGGCGAGGAAGATAAGACACAAGTCGCAGAACTATGAACTCCTTGATGGCACATTATATCGACGCTCTTATCTTGGGCCGCTCATGAAATGCCTAGATGCTGAGGAAGCAAGTTATGTGATCAGAGAGATACATGAAGGAATCTGTGGAATACATGCTGGCCCGCGCATGGTGGTTGCCAAGGCAATGAGCGCAGGTTACTATTGGCCAGGCATGTACTTGGACGCTCTAAAAGAGATCAAAAAATGCAAAGCATGTCAGAGCTATGCGCCAAACACCATGCGGCCAAAGAACAACTTGATTCCAGTGACCTCTGCATGGCCTTTCCACAAATGGGCAATCGACATTGTGGGTCCCCTTCCGCAAGCGTAAGGGCGAGTAAAATTTTTGGTAGTGGCAGTAGACTATTTCACAAAATGGGTTGAAGCCAAGCCACTAGCAAAAATCACAGCCGAAGCGATGAAGCAGTTTATCTGGAGCCACATCATTTGCCGTTTTGGCTTGCCCATGGAAATTGTGAGCGATAATGGCAAGCAATTCACTGACAAGAAGATATCCAGCTGGCTCAAGGAATTGCGCATCAACCAAATTTTCACTTCAGTTTATCACCCTCAGGGGAATGGCCAAGTGGAACGCGCTAACCAAAGCTTGCTGAATGGGCTGAAGAAAAGGTTAGAGGGAGAATCCCATTCTTGGGTCGAAGAGCTACCTAATGTCCTGTGGGCACACAGGACATTAAGCAAAACCAGCAATGGCGAATCCCCGTTCAGCCTAACCTATGGAACAGAGGCAATGATTCCAGCAGAAATTGGATGCCTATCCCATAGAGTGCTCATGATGAGCAAGATTGATAACGAGCGCGAAAGAAGGTTGGATCTCAACTTACTTGAAGGGCGCAGAGAGGCGGCTATCATCAGTGAAGCCAAATACAAGAAAAAACAGGAAAAATATTACAACCAGCGCGTGAAAGAATGCCACTTCAAGAAAAATGATTTTGTCCTTCGAAACAATGAAGCTAGCCGCGCGATACCCCCGGGAAAAATGTCCCCCAATTGGGAGGGACCTTATCAAGTCTTGGAAGAATTGGGAAAAGGCGCATACGCCTTAAAAGATTTGAATGGAAAGAAGATCCCGCGCGCATGGAACGCAGCACAGCTTAGAAAATGTTTTATGTAAAAAATGTCAAGTTTGTAATCAAGGCTTTTTAAGCCATTATGAATAATGATACGCGCTATCTTCTCTTAATGTGGATTCTATTACCTTTTGCATACATGTTTCACACTTCCCTTTATTAATTTTGAGCAATATGACAACATTGTATTGACATCAAAACAAAATAAAACGAAGTAAAACATACATGCGCAAACGCGTTAACGAGTCTTAACTCTAAAACGTCAGGGCCTTAGCCCAAAATTATGAGCCTTAGCTCAGGGCCTTAGCCCAATAATGTGAGCCTTAGCTCAAATCACTCACAACATCCATCCTACATGCTGCGCAGACTGACCATAAAAATACCTAAGCACAACTAAGGCAAAGCAAATGCCAAAACATAGTTGTTAGGGTCTCAGGTCGAGGTCGCGCATGAAATTGTAATGGATATCTGAGTAACACACATTGACACGTAAAGGCTAAAAACTCATAATTCCATATAATAAATGCGCGATAACGTCGTGCAAAAGAGGAATAATGAAAACGCCAAGGCACGTGTCAACATAATCAAGATATGGCAAAATCACTTACAATATGACAAGGATTAAGTATAATAATTTCATTACAACCTTGTTCTTATTTCAACATGCAAGCATATCTTATATTCAACAAGCAAACATGCAATATAAAGAGATGAATGGGGAATGCGCAAGATGCGAAGAAGGGAAAAACAAAATTTCATTCCAAAGCATTGAAATTTACAAGTTTACAAGATGATGAGATACAAACTACAAATAAAAATAAAAAACATGAAGGGCTTCTCAAGTCTCCACGTCGACGTCAGCCTCTTCATAGTCCTCATCACCGCCCTCAGCATCTGGCGCAGCCCGCTCCTCGTCATCTCCAAACTGACCATAGTCAAGTTGTTCATCTTGAATGGAGTCTTCTATCACAACAGTGTCAGGAGCGGATCCTTTGGCCACGCCAGAGCCGCTAGCAGGAGCAGCATTCCCCGCGCCATCATCGCCGCCACCAGCCCCTTCGCACTCGTCAAGCAATTTCTTTAGCGCGCCGAGGTCGGGCTGGTCAGCAAGCACGGATATCTGCAAATCATAAGGAAAAATATGAGTACAAAAATACTTGGAAAATAAATCAAAGTAATCTCATTAAAGTTAAAATACCTGCGCAAGGATAGGAATGGGAGTATTCAAATACTTCTCCCCCATCTCGGCCATGTCCGCGCAGGCAATGTCGCTCTGATAAGGGTAGTCGGATGGGTTCTTCTTCAGCATCCCATATTCATAGCCATCCTTAAACCCTTCAGCTCGACCCACCAAGCGCGCGGCAGCGTTGCAATCCATCACAAGGGCCTGGAACTCGTCTGAGTATTTCATCGCATAAGCGCAACGAGTCATACCCTGTGAGACTAGCCATTGGCGATCCTGCGCGAGAGAAGAAACAGTCGTCTCGAGGGCAGGAATCTGAGAGTTTAACAACTCAACAGTTTCCTTAGTCTGTTTTAGCTCCTCTTTGTCGGACGCTGCTGCCGCCAAGGCTTCTTCCTTTTCCGCCCGCGCAGAATCAAGTGCTTCCTGGCTAGACGCTGCCGTCGCCAAGGCTTCATCTCTTTCGGCCTGCGCGGCCGCCAGCTCCTTCTTCAGGCGCGCAACCTCACTCTCCAGTGATGATTTTTCAGTTATAGACTGGACAAGAGCTTGGTCACGCGCCTCCGCGTCCAGCTCCAAGTCACGCGCTCTACGCGCGTACTTGGCCGCGTCCGCCTCCGCCGCCTGTAGCTTCTCCCGCGCAGCCTGAAGCTCATGCCCGCGCTTCACGAAGGCGCTGTTGGCACTTGCTCTGTTCTCACTGAGCTCTGCTTGAAGCTTCTCAGCTCTCTCTCGAGCATCAGAAAGATGCCAAGCAGACACTTTAGCCTCTTGCTTGGCTTCCGCAAGAGCATCACGTACCTTTACGTAATCACATCGAAGCTCTTGGGAGGCAGCAAAGAAAGCTGACCCAGCAAACAGATGATCGTTGAGCAAGTCATCGCGAGCGCGGTCCTCCTGGAACCTGGAGGCACAGAATGAGCCCAGAATTCCGCACACACACCCATGGACTGAAATGTGCTGTCCTCAGTAATATTCCATCTCGGGCGGTAAATGTGATCGGATTCCTGCAAAAACAAAGTAATGATCTAAGTCATCAAAACACTAAGATGGAAATCCGCGTAGCGGAGCAAAAACAAACCTATACCTGCGGGGATGAAGCAGAAAAGTCAGCGCCAGGCCCACGAGAAGGCTCCGCCGCGAAACCTCGTGGCGCTGCAGGGCTGGCGCGACCGCGGTCGGAGTCTTCAACTTCAAACTCCTCATCCTCCTCGGAAACAGGCCTTTTCTCCTACGACCTAGAACCAAAATCGGTCTCGCGGGGAGGGCTGTGCGCAGGAGGAGGTGAGGGAGGTCTAGACGCCGCCAGGTCGGCGCGTAAAACGGCCTCCTGCTCCTTAGTAATCCCGATGAGGGGAGATTCAGCACTTGCAGGAGCAGGAGCAGAACCAGCGGCGCTGGTACCGGCCCCAGGAGTGCCGCCAGCAGCTTGTACGCCAGCAATGACTCCTATGAAAAAATCAACAAAAAGAAATGTTCATGACTTGATCTAAAACAAAAGTCAGAAAATAAAAGCGCAATACATACCTTGGCGCAACTCCGTTCGCGAGGCAAACATCGCCATGAAGTCCATTCTACCCTTTTTTGAGGGTAAAACGGGGGACTTCGAAGGGACCTCCGGCGCAGCTTCGGCATCTTGTGGCGCTTGAGGTTGATCCACCAAGGTCGCCGGCTCTACACACATTTGAGTGAGCAAAGATTCGTTAGTAATTCTATCAGAATCGCGCTCATAGAACCATAAAAGATAGGCAAAGGATAAGCAAAGTATACCTGTCGAAGGCGCAACACCGCTTCCCTTTTCCGCCGCGCGAAGGGAGGAGGTAGCGCCACCATACCTCAAGTGAACAGGAGGTCTACCCACCTTTTGAGGCAGGGAAGACAAGGAAAACTTGGTGGTAAACACCTGGGTTTTCTCAAGTCCCTTCGCCTGGGTAGAAGGATCCTGAACAACAGGGGCATCATCTTTCTTCTGTTTCTTACTGGCCCCTGCGCCAGTTTTCCCTTTAGCCTTACGCTTTAGTTGGGGCGCCTCCTCTTCCTCCTCCTCTTCCGCGAGCTCCAGCTCGTAGTTTTCGAGCGCATCTACAATAAGTGCAAAGGAAATGTTAGCCAAATTTGGTATAAAGGCATAAGCATAAGTACAAAGGCTTACCAGGCGCATCGCTGTCAAAGACAAATCCCAGATCAACAGGGATGAACATGTCATCGAAGCGATCGGGGAAACCAACCTCCCCAGCGCCCAGCGCGACGGAGCCACCCTCCATATGCTCGTCATAGGCGGCGTGGACATACTCCTTGCTGACTGCACAAAACAAGTCAAACGATATCAGCAAAACGAAGTACATTAGCGCAGAAGTAATGGAATGAGAATAACTTACACAAGCCGTCAACTTGGATAACGGGCTCAGTCGCGCTGTCGGCCCACCTCCTGCTCATGCCAACCCCCACCAGCGCCTCTTCGCAAATGTTCTTGGCGGGGGATGGTTCGGCAGTCAACTTGTTTACCCAGGCGCCAATTGGGTTCTTGAGGACACCCAAATCCGCAGGCGCAGAAGAGATCGCGCGCATGGTCATGCGGATGGGGATCACACCAGCCCTGATGTAGAAAAATCTCTCAGACCAGTCATGAAGGCTCTTGAATGAAACAGTGCAGCACTTGACCTTCTGACTGCGAGGAATAAATGAGAACCAAGAATCTTGGATCTTGGGCTTATAAAAAAATTGAAAGCGACGAGGGGTGGGCTCCTCGCGCTGGGATTTGCACATGAACTCAAAGTGAGTCATGCGCACAAGTCCAAACGGATGGACTTGGGATATATGAATCCCATAAAACTTAAGCAGCGCACCCACAAACCTTGTCATCGGGAGACGAAGGTTGCAGTGGGTGAAAAAATGGCTATAAAGGGATATATAGCGGGTGGGCGGGTCCGCCGCCGTTTGCCCGGCCGCCGGCAGCATGCAACCATACTCAGGGAGAAAACCCTGAGAGGCGATAAGGCTGTCAAAATCGGCCTGCCTCAGTTTGCAGGGGATCTCATCCCACTTCTTCACCGTCTTGGTCTTCCCTACATCCTCCGATGAGGCCTCAGCAGCCTTCTTCCCCTTGCCGGTCTTCTTCAACGTAGACATTACTAAGGATTTAACACGGCGATGGATAGGGGAGATTGTGTTGTCTGAACTATCAGACATACAACTGTAACACCGAACGGAGAATGCCTCTAAAGGAACAGAGATCTGGAAGCAGAAGACGGTAATCGGAAAAGAACGAAAGAAAGGAAAGCTTCGAATAAACAACAAAGAAGATGAAGAATAAAAGCTCTAAGGGCTTGCTTTTATAGGCCCAGGAGAGAGAAAATTTGGCACTGAACGGACTTCACGCGCCCCCACTCGCAGGTGTAAGCCAACGCGAGCGCGACACGTGTCCCTGATACTGTGTGAGGGGACACGAAAAGAAACGATACAGCTGCTACCATAGTTCACGCGCCACCACTCGCAGGTACGGACCAACGCGAGCGCGACACGTGTTCCTGACACTATGTGAGGAGACATGAAAGGCAACTGTAGCACCTCGAGCACACGAAAGGTCTGACACGTCTCCATCACTGACGCATGTCAGCAACAACCAACCACGTACAGGGACGATTCGTTTTCAGCCGAAAGGATAGAATTTCGCGCAACGATGAGTAATAAGAAGACAAGACAAACTCTATTAAAAGAGCAACCTATTAAGTCTAATATCTATCTTACCACGCTCGCGCGAGACAAGACACACATTAGACTGGGGGGGCTTGAAGAGGTATGTACCCGCCTCAACACCGAGCGAGGCGGGTCAACCCACAAGATATAGACAAGAGGCTTGAAATCAAGACATTATGAAGGCACAAAGCCAAAACCTATGCGCTTGGCGCATATCACATATGCTCACGCATATCACACATGCTCATGCATCACATGCTCAGGCATCACATGCTCAGGCATCACATATGCTCAAGCATCACATATGCTCACGCATCACACATGCTCACGCATCACACATGCTCACGCATCACATATGCTCACGCATATCACATCTACGCGTGGCGCATCCGCGCGTGGCGCATATCACATGCTTGTGCATATCACATCTGCGCAGGAAACATCTGCGCGTGAGAATAAAGAGAAGACCTCGCGCATCCTCAGGATAGGCGCATATCACACATGCACATAATCAACCTCGTCCTTATCCAAATCAGGATTAGGGCAACCTTGTTGTGCACGTCAGACAACCTTCCAGAAGGTATCTTTTAAGGAATAAGAATATGCTGATGTTGACAGCTGCCAATGAAAGGTGGACAACTCAGCAAAACCCATGTGCTACCACGTGATCATAACCAATGAAAAAGCACCAGGTGTCCCAGAGGACACGTGGCGCAAAGCAATTGGAGGAGGCCAACAAGGCTGAGCCCAATCAGTGGAAACCCTAGCACTATAAATACCACATCAACTCCACAAGGAGAGACATCACATACACCGTCACTCAATTACACAGTATTCAGCTATATTAAGCAATACTCTCCAAATTTCCTTACTTTCATATCATTATCTTCTCCTACAAACACTTATTCTCACACCGGAGGGTTACCCCAAAGAGGACCCCTCTGTCCCTTTCTGAGGGGTAAGTTTACGGTGCTGTTCATTTTGTAGGTGGAAGAACTCAGATCCCAGAGAACCATCGGTGGAATAGCATAATCACACCCGAGGAAAGTAGATCGTCTACCAGTGAGTCGATCCACGTTTCTTCATATACAGTGCGGCGATGAGAAACAAACCTGCAATCACTGGAAAGTGGTGGTGATACAAAGCCACTATGGCTGAGAAACAAACTTAAATACACAAAACACAGTAAAAAAAATCATATATGTATAAGACAATAGATGTATGAAGAATAATAAAATAGATGAAAATAATTATAAATCAATTAAGATGAACCAATATATAATGTGCTTGTGTTCTGATAAATCATTATATAAATAAATTATAGATTCACAGTGGTTTTCAAGAATCCTCAAATAGATACACAGTTTGATTAATCAGAATCAACTTTTGCCACTGATTTGCTTAAAGAACACATATAAAATCAACACAATTGAAATAAAATAAAAGCTGACTGAAACCAAATCAAAATTTCTGCATATAATTATATAAAAATTCAAGAAGTTACTCAAATTTAAAAACTACAAAACTATAACATATTTCAAACAAAATTAGTGTTACTTTGATCCTTTAAATGCTGAATAAAAGGAAGACTGTTGGCAATCATACCTTGAAACCTGAAGACGATGATCGATGATATTGAGGATTGTGACGAACGGTACCTATATATAAAAAAATAGGGTTAATATTATAGTTCTAAAATTGAAGAGGATGATCCACAAAGATGATTAATACCTAATTTGTTGATGAAGATCGATTGAAACCAGAACACGATGATCGATATTGAAGATTTCGACGAGTTGTACCTGTAAAATAAAATTAGGGTTAATTTTATAGTTCTAAAATTGAAGAAGGTGATCTATGAGATGGTTAATACATAATTTGTTGATGAAGATCAAAGACTATTGATCGGCAACAGATGAAGTTTTGAGAGATCTAAGGCTTCTTTGAAAATGGTAAATTGCAATCGAATAAGTTTGAGATTATCTTTAACAATGAATAGGGATCGGTTTCAATGCATTTGGAATTGTCAGTAGATTAGTAGGTGAGTGATTGAGTTAGCGCGAAGTATGATTTTGAATATGAAAATTGAAGGGAAAAAATAGGAAATGTCAGTTAGACTAATAAAATGCTGAGTATGACACGTGGAATTTTGATGAATTTTGATGAAAAGAAAGAGAGATATTTGTGGAAAACCCATTGGTTTATTAGATAGAGAGATTGAGCATATGCTAGAAGTCTATTGGTTTTTGCTTTTTTTAAATCTGAATTAAAAAGAAAAAAACGTTTATAGACTTATAGTTTCGTTATCAAGTTAACTTATGGATTGACTCGTCGAATAATCTCAGCCACATGTACGTCACGTGATCTATTTGATTTACCGGGAGGTTGTCGGCGATGACCATGGAGGACATGCTTTCAAATCTTAACAGGAGAGTGTTGCCTGAAACCTTAATCTTCTTTTTGAAGTGATGTTATTATTTTGATTAATTTCATAACTTATTACATCGAAATAGAAGTCACGAGGCTAGTGCCTTTTAAACATCAAATTTTTAATAAACTAAATTGATTGATCTTAATGTTATAATTATGTAATATTACTACGCATAACTCACTGAACTCGGTTAAATAGCTCCACAAGCTGCAGGCGCAAGGAATCCAAGAGTATCAAATGCATAAGGACTAAACACATGTTGGTTGTCAATGCACGTTTTCTCGTGTTTAATCACTTTGCGTGAAACGACTTTTAAGGCAATCTAGCCCATGGTGAACATACTACTCACCAAACCCATAAGAGGGGAAACTCCTGCTAGGTCCATACACGAGTGCTTCCCTCATATCCATCCAAAGATCAACATGTTAACTAGTGTGAGTGCTAATTTTTCTTCCAATGGGTCAATCAAAAAATTCACTAGTGCTTCTTTTTGTACCGATATCTTGGCAAGCCTAAACATATAGAAAAGAACATCCCGAACCAAGTTGTGTTGGTATTTGAACCCCGTGAGCTATCAACAAAGGAGTCCAAACACACTTGGCAATAAACATGGCATATCTTATCAGCCGGGAATATAGGAATCATGAGGCGGTGCCAGGGCCAGTTTCGAGAAAGCAAAAAAAGTTTTGGGCCGAATGCGAAAACTTTTTTGGGCCTTAATTAAAAAGGAGTATTTTTTCGGATTAAACAGTTGAATTTTTATATGGGTTTACTTTGTTACAATTTGGGTTGTGTAAAAAGCTTTTCTATAAAAATTTAGGTTGTGTAAAAAGCTTTTGTATAAAAATATGATTAAACATGTCTTAAATAAGAGTAGAACCCATGACCTTTTGGTTGAGAGTAATACTCATTTGCCACTAGACCAAGCTAGTGGTTATGTAATTGAGTTTAAACATTAAATATACATATTATTTTTAATACAAATAAATATAAATTTTCTATAAAAAAAAATTGGGGCCTAACGGGGTGTTAGGCCTGTGGCCGTCGACCACCCCGCCACCCCTATGGGCTGGCCCTAGGCGGTACTTAAAGATAATACAATACTTCACAAGTGACCTATGTTGACCTAGCCCATCTATATGTAGTTTAGTTTTATTCGAACAAATTCTGTTTATAGCTATGAAAACTTTCTATATATCATATTATATATAATCAAACAAGCTTATAATATCACACACACGTATACACACACATATATATAGGGCTAGTATAATTTAAGAACTAGTATTTTTGTTGAGAACTTAAAGAACCCATCTAAACCATTGATGATATGATCAATGGTTCAAAACTGTAATGACAAATATGTAAATAAATTAAAGATTGAGGATATTAAACCAAACTGATTTGGGTAGTATTGTAATTTAAAAACTAACCATTTTCATAACCTCCCCTATAAACTCTCACAATCTCTCTCCTAAATCTTCTAAAATTCTTAAATAACTCTATTTTTTTACAACCAAAATACAGATGACGAAAAACAGAACCAAGATATCTCCACCTACAATGGGGCATATTGTTTTTATGTGCACATGTGTACCAAATTTTTTTTTTCATACACTTGTTTTAAACATTTATTTTTGTTTACTTAATATGTAAATATAGTAGATTTACACATATGTAAAACATTTTCGTATCATATACAGTTAGTTTGGAAATTGAAATATCATCATAAAGAGTCACATTTGTATAAACGAATGACCAGTTAGTAAACCGGATGAATAGTATATGGGTATTTAATATATTTAATATACAATAAATTTAAAAATAAATAATTAATATGAATTTTACATATATGTAAAGAGACGTGCACCTTTGAAAGAACTGATAATAAATTAACTTTAAGACTTATATTTACATAATTAGTATTTAAAGGATGCTACTCAAATCATTTTATACATAGTATATATGTAAATACGTTAAATTATAGTGGAATTAAAAATAGGAGAAATAATTAGTTAGTAAAGAGAAAGAGAAATAATTGATGTTACCATTATACCCTTTCTATTTAGTTTTTAATTTTTAAGATTGATAAATAATGATTGGTCTAGATTGGTTCTTAGTTTTCTTAAAAAAATGAGAGTTCTCTATGGATACCAACCCTATATATATATATATATATATATATATATATATATATATATATATATTTGAGAAAACTCCAATAAATATCCCTCACCTGTGGCCTAATGGTAGAAAATTTGTGTTTTTCTTTGTAGACCCAAGTTTGATTCTTACCTGCATCACTTTTGATGGATTATTACAATGAATGATTTGAGCTAGACTTTTGTAAGGTTGTCAGTTCAAACCCTGAGCCTACCCGGGTTTTCGTCTCACCTTGTGTTAATGTGTTACCCCATAAAGTTCTCTATTGTGACGGCACAAATACTGTCAGTTGTCAAGTTGTAGCCGGCGGTATGGTTTTCTTGGGAAACGCCCAAGCCAAACTCTGAAATCAGCATAAGTTGATTAAAACAATATAGTTTGGCAAGAATAAGGCAGTTGGTGCTCTCCAAATTTGAATAGATAGCCTAATACAATAAAATCATTGTTCTAAAAAATACCTAGGTTTCTTTAAAGAATAAATTTCTTGCCCGATTTGTAACCCTGTTTTAATGTTTTTTTTATTTTTAGATTTATTTACAAATTTGCTCGTTTTCTATTTTTATATAGCTGACCATTTATATTTATTTAGTCGTGAACGTAGCAAATGTTGATTATGTATAACTAAAATAAGTAGTAATATACAACGGGTATGTTTGGCAGGAAACTTGTAGGAGCTTTTAAGATCTTCAAACTTCAAGTTTTTAATAAAAACTCATACTCAATTAAAAATTTTGTTTGGTTCAATGAGCTTAAAACTTTTATATCAGGGTAAAAAGCTTAAAGCTTCTACTAGTAGCGTTTCGAAAGAGCTACGAACTTTTAGTATTTTTTAATTTACTTAAATAACCTTCCAAAATAAATACATTTACTATTATTGTTTTTAGTTATGTCCATTTTAGTAATTTTATACACTTTATTAAAAACTCCAGCTACTCTGCCAAACATCTAAATATATATAAAAAGCTACAGCTACCAGCTACCAACTACCAGCTACAACTTCCAGCCATCAGCTTCCAGTTACAACTACTAACTAGTTTTACCAAACATACCCAACATGTATTTGTTTTCAACTTGTCGATTATTAGTTTGCCATGACTAAACAAGAACATTATTCGGCAAATAGATAAACTAAATGTGTTAATTTATAATAATAATAATAATAATAATAATAATAATAATAATAATAATTTACAAAGAAACTTTTTAGTTATAAAAACCGCTTTTTTAATGCATATAGCGTATTTTTAATAACATTACAATGTACGCATTTACAATTTCTATTTAAAAGTTTTGTATATGTCCTATTACCAATCAAGCCCGTCTCAACGTCCTCGGATGTCTAAAACTAACTAAAATGTTGAGGCCCTTTTATTTTCTTTTCTTTATACGTATAGTGCTAGAGAGTATACAAGAATTATAGAATATGGATGATATGCCGTGATAATGGATATGAAGGAATCATCCTTAGCCTGTGGCTCATCATTGAGTTACTAATTTTAAAAGAGCTCTACTTTCAAAATCTCATAATACATATCTTATTTAAGATGGAGGCCCTGTAAATCTAGAGGCCTAAAGCCATTGCCTCATTTAGCTTACCCACGAGACGGCCCTGTTACCAATTAAAAACATGTTATAGAGTTGTCCATCCAGAATAATACTTCTTGAAAAAGAAACTCATGATATAAGATACATAAAAATTGATGCATTATCAAATCACGCTCCAATTGCCACAACAACATATATAACTATATAAATACACCTTAATGACCGATTGCTAATGACAAGGTCACAAGGGTGGACCTAGTTATAGGCGATGGGTGTCATCCAATACAGTCTCATACCGATCAACAGTCTATATATATAATCAAAACTCGTCCAATAACCATACTTGTTTAAACTGATATTTATGAAATCTTTTATGAGTAATGACATCTAAAATAAAATACGGTAACGTTTATTAAAAATTAAAGAGTCAAAATTAAATAACAAAATAATAATCATATTTAAATAAACAAATTTAAACTATTAACTATTAAACACATTGCCGAGTTGTACAATGTTTTAAACCCATTCTCGAATCACTACCCATTTACCCACACCCTTGTTTGCCGTCATTTCTCCAGCCCTCGAAAAACTGCAGTTTTAGATGTGTTCTTTTTGTTTATTGAATATATTGAGTGTCATTATTATTTGAATGTTAATAGTTACATTGCTTACATGAATGTTTATTGTCCTGGTGGTAAAATGGCGTGCTTCGCAGGTCGTGAGTTTTAATTTCGTGGAGTGCATGTGTTTTGATTTTATGAGAAGAGTATGTGTAGAGTAGTGAGCGTGTTTGTGTATGCTTTTTAAAAAATTGAATGCTTATAATTTGATATGCTCAGAAGATTAGATAGTTAAAGTTTGAAATAAGTCATCTAATATATTAATTATATAATGTAACCATGTTAGAATTTAGATGAGTAATGGTAGCATTAGATGTTGGTTTAGTAAGTTATGGAAATTGATTAAGGCATAGAATAAAAATACTATAAAACATACTTTTTTAGGTATTACTATGGAAACCCTAGAAATGCGTTTGTTACCGAAGAGTTTAATAATTGAAATAAACTATATATGTTTATTCGTCATGTGGTGACGTTAACAATATGCACAACAATTGCGTTATAAAATGGGCAACATCCTGACCCAAACTAAAAAGATTTAAAATTGAGTGCATGAAATCCGAAAATCGAAAATTTATCTATGAAGAAATTATTGGCTCATCATTTGTAGATGAGTAATGGTAACATTAGGTTTTACTAGAATAGGTAATTGCCAAATCACTATTTTAGTAAAGAACGAAAAGGTACAAATAGAAGATTCTACAAATAAATTCCCGGTTCATATAAAAGGGTCTAGGAGGCAGGACGTCACATGTAATGTGAAGAAAAAGAAACACAAAGTGGGCCCCTTTGTTAATACTACAACAAACAAGTGTCTACTCGTAAACCCGGCCCATGAGACATGAATATCGACTTATTGATTCATCACTCACGCGACAAAATTTGAAAGAGACCCAAATTTAAAGTAAACCTAATCTTGCTAATTAGAACTCAAATCCACGACCTTAAGGTGTTTAGATATCTTTGTCTTCACCACTGGGTCACTAACCCCATAATCACTATTTAAAAGGAAATTTATCACTGTAGGAAAATCCTGTTGAGTTAAGTTTCAAACATAACATCATAAGATATCAAACCTTAACCATTACCATCATGCTATTGGACCAGAAGATTAACTGCATATGGTGAGGTCTAATGCAGCTAAAGCTTTGACCAAGGCTCATGACTGGTTTTCTATCTGACATTAAATTAGAGATGAGATAATTACCATACTATTATTGAATTCCAAGAAAAGTGGGTTTAAATGTTGTCCTTAATTTATCTGTACAGTAGCGGTACAATATGGACATTGGTACCGGTACTTGATACCTTTTTATCTACAGAATTATATGATTGTTGTATTTTCCATTTGTTAAAACTGAAATATAAAAATTAATTACAAATGTTTGGTAAGGTTCTATAGCATGAGTTTTTTTATACATCGTTTTGATCATACTAAGACTTTATTTGAGTTTTCTTATTCGGTTTATATTGCATATGTAGGTACCCTACCGGTCGTACCATAATCAATCGAACTAATACCCACCAAATTTCTACCGCGTCCTATCGCAACACACGTTTTATAGTTTACACAACTAATCTATCTATCTATCTATCTATCTATCTAAAGCATAGGAAGGACGGGGTGGTAACTTATTACCCACATTTTATGACACTTAACGGGGTTAAAGAGTACTTAACAGAGTAAAATTAGGGTAAAATTACCTTTCCATCGTTCACTCTCTAAGCTTCTTTAGTTCTTTTAAACCCGCCCCACATTGAATTGGAGAAGAAAAATCAAATGTTGAGTTTTTTTTGTCCGCGCCCGCATTGATGTATGGAAAAGAGCATCAGCGGGGTACCTTCTATCCAGCATCATCTAAAATATGTTCGCTCATCCGATATCAAATATTGAGGCTTGATAAATAGTGGTATTTTTAAATCCGCTCCACATCGATGGTTGGAATAAAACTTCGACGGTTAACCTCTTACAAAGTGGGAGTACCATTTTGTTCTATCCAACATTGTTTAAATTTTATTCACTCTTATTACATCGAATGGGAAAAGAAAAATAAAATGGCGAGGCTTGATAATCAATGGTTTTATTTTTTATATCTCCATTTCACATCGGTGGCCGAAGGATGACTTCAATGAGAAACCTTCTATAGTTCTACATTTTATTCTGTCTAGCATTGCTTAAAATCCTTTCAAGGTTGTGTAAACTTCAACTTGGTAGTTCATATTCATTGTAAGATTTATTCTTGTGAATTGTATATTAATTAATTTATTAGTAAATTAGTTTGAAAATTAAATACCCGTTAAAAAGCGTGTGCTTACCCACTAGTTCTTTAATAATCTAAAACCACACGAACGTTTATCAACAATGTACTCTTTCATGAGCTTTAATCCCACTGAATGAGCTTTATTTTATTTTGTCTTTAGCTTAATAACAAATAACTAGGGATGGTAAACAAAATAAAATAAGATTTGTTATGGCGGTTAAGATCAAGGCAAATGCAAATAAATTGGACCGTTGAGGATCGAAACCTCTAAGACATACTTTTGTCCAAATTTTTTTATGAAACAACCGTTTATAATCACTATCAATAAAAATGAATGAAATATATGGAAATAATATCCTCGTTACGCTTATATAAAGACTATGAAACTTAGTGCAATACCAATACAAAATAACCCAAACGGTAATGCAAAATGTATAAGAATGGTACGAAGATTTCATAATTTTTGTTCTCTCCTCTTTATCAGCACTCCTCCTTTCAACATTCTCCTGGCCATGTACCATCATCGCTTCGCTTATCAGTTGTCACATAACTAATTATTTGTTAGTTGTAAAAATCACAGATGTTCTATGATTATACAAGTCCTATGATATTAGCATTCATACGACCCATATATATAACCCTTTTCACACTAGCATACGACCCATAGGTATGACTTACAAAATGACTTGTTTGACCATCTTTTGTCCTAACATATATGATCATACGTGTCAGTGATTTCTGAATATTTATCAGTGGTGTTTCCATGACAACAATCTTTGAATATCTAGCATATCAATAAAGAAAAGCTTTTCTCTACGACACACAATTAAAAAGGCAACTATTTATTTTGGAAAACCCATCAACTATGTCTTATATGAAAGTATTTTTCTTACTTGTAATCATAAAAATATGAAAATATGAATCAGCTTGGGTAATTGACGATTTGACGTTGGATTTTGCGAATCTGTTGGACCATTTCAGCATGTAATGTATTTGTATCATATGGAGTAGTCCACACCAGCTTTTTGCTATGCAATTGTCTTCTTCTAACACTCCTCGATGTTCCTATATACACATGCATACACATATACGCCCCCCCCACCTTTTGTTTAACGAGAAAAATGTGTTACTAAAAAAACTAAATGGACCTCGCTAATACCTTGTTAACTTGCATTGTGCATGTTGCCTTCAAGAGGTTATGACGTTTACCAGGGCCAGGCCCCTGGCCGGGGCACGTAAGAGCATCCACAATGATGGGTGAGGAAAAATAAACTAAACACGCCATATCAGTTGTCACATCAGATTTCCACTCATTCACTTTCAAACACTAAAAAATCTTATTTTTCCTTCAACACTACATTTACTTTTAAACACCTCTATATTTCACATAATCACGTACTTCTATATATTTTTCTATAAACTAAAATACTTTTATTTAAGTATCTTATTTTTTATTTTATGTTATTTGAAAATAATATTAGTTCTGGTAAATAAATTTACATAAATAATACAAGTCATATAAATAAAACATTACATAAACAGTAAATAAAACAACCGCACACAAACATAAACTAAAAAAGTTACATAAACTAATTTTAAAAAAATCACGCTATTCAAACTGACTATTGTTTAATAGACCATATATGCTCCACTAAATCATCTCGAAGCGCATGACGAACTTCATTTGTAACATCCTAAAATATTATAATGTTAAATAAAGAAAGTTACGTTTAGTGATTTCACGTTATTAATTTATTTAATATCGAGTAAAGAATGGATCATGGACTTAGATTAATTAAGGGGGATTAAGTGGTAATGGGCTTTAGATCCACGGGCTTCAAGAGGTATAAATATCCTCCTAAACCACCATAAAACCCTAAACCTCATTTCATTCCATCTTAATCTCTACACACTCAAAAACACACACATCCTTCACCTCACACGGCCGCGAGAGAGAGAGAACGGGACTCGAGTCCAAAATCAAGCCAACCATTATTAGACCTTCGATATACGAGTTAGATACGAGATAACCAAGCAAACCGCGACCACACCGAACGCGTAAAGGTATGCCTTTTACCTTAAAGTTTACGTTTTTAGGATCGGTTAGCTTTGAAACTTAAACATAAAGTAAATCGGGTCTAAACGAAACGTAAAGTAACAAACTTGATGTTGGAAATGAACTTGACAAACCTATGGCTATGTACGGCGACTTGTTATTAAACGTTTTAAGCCGAAAGCTCCAAACTTTATGTCTTTCCGGGCTAAGTTTTACCCGAACTAGGCCATGGGAATGATCGCGGAGTTAGTTAATGTAATATCCAAGAAATTCTCGATGAAATAAGGGTGATTGTGGTGATTAAGTTTGAACAGAGACGGCAGCTGGGCAACTTCGCCTGCAAGCCATAACTTCGCCTTCATGCAAGTTCGCTTGCAAGCAAGTTCGCCTAGCTGATAACTTCGCCTAAGGCCAAGTTCGCCTAGCTGATAACTTCGCCTAAGGCCAAGTTCGCCTAGCTGATAACTTCGCCTAAGGCTAAGTTCGCCTAACTGATAACTTCGCTTGGTGATAAGTTCGCCCATGATAACTTCGCCTGGCATATGTTCGCCGATCACTAACTTCGCTTATTGTTAAGTTCGCTTAATGATAAGTTCGCTGGAGTTAGCAAATTAGAAAATAAATTAAAAACCTAATGAAAAATGTGTTAAGACAGTTAATGGAAATAAAATTTTTTCAAGCTGACCTGGCTGCCACCCCTAGACCCAGCTGCCAGGGGCGCTGCCCCCGGACCCCCGTTTGTTGTGGGTTATATAAAGATAGAAATACTATACGAGTAGTAGTAGTTAATTGATACATGTAAATATTATACAGTTAGCCATGCACAACTCAATAAGGGAATAACGATTAACGGAGAGCGTAACAGGATTCATGTGAGTTTCTAGCCCCATTTATGTGTTATGTTTTCGGGGCTGTGTGCATACTAAATATGTTTGTTAATACGCTTATCCTAAGAGATAAGTGTATGCCTTATGTGAATAATGTGAAATGTATGAATGATTGTTTGATGGTACGTGAACGATCTTCGGATATTGCACGTACTGTCAGGTTGTAACGCTATGTATAAGGTAAGTATGATATGTATGCTTATGTGTATGAATGTGATAAAGTTAATAAAAGAAGGAAAGGATGGTTGTATGGTTGTATGGTTACGAAGAGGGTACCGGGCCCTAATAATACTCGAGGTATGATGTATGGTTGTATGGTAACGAGGAGGGAATCGAACCCTACTAATATTCGAGAACTAGGGAACCGAACCCTACTAATATTCGAGGAAAGAGGGTACCGAGCCCTAATAATACTCGAGGAAGGAGGGTACCGAGCCCTAATAATACTCGAGGAAGGAGGGTACCGAGCCCTAATAATACTCGAGGAATGTAGGGCGTAATGCTCTTTATAACGTAAGATATGAAAGCAAGTTAATACAAAAGAAAGTATGAAAGTATGAATGAAAGAATATAAGTTTGTGTGTATTGTATAATGTATGATCAACTAGAACTCACTCAGCGTAGCTGACTTTTGGTATGCACGCAGGTGAGTAGGATGATTCAGCTCGCTTGAGGAGACACGTGGCACTGAATAAGAGGCTGTCGTCGGAAGACTCAAGACGTTTAAGTTTAACGTTTTGTTTATTTTGAAAGACAAGATGTTGTTTTAAGACAAGATGTGTTTTGTTATGAAATGTTTTATGAAAGTTTTTATATTCCGCGAATGTTTTAATTAACTCTGATATTTAGAACTGCGTTTATGAGTAAATCCAACACGAAAGTAGGGCTACCGGTAACGGGGCCTTACATCATTGGTACGTATATTCCTGAATCTTGCCAAGTGTCCTTCGAAATCTACAATCGGTCCATGGTTTGTTGGTTCAAGTTCTTCACCCTTATCATCCGACCAATCGGTTATTGTGTCTCCTTCATCTTCTACAATCATATTATGTAGTAGAATGGATGTATACACTATATCATTAATTATTAACCTTTTGCTCCATATTTTTGTTGGCCCTTGTATAATTTGCTATCGAGCTTGAAGGACACCGAATGCCATCTCGACATCCTTTCTTGCCGATTCATGACGTGTATTGAATTCCAACATTTTTGGGCTTTGCGGATATTTGAAGCTTTTGACAAGCGTCGTCCATTAATGATATATATCATCTGCAAGAAGTATCCCATGTTGTATTTTGTTCCATTCATTATAAAATGGCATTAAGGCACACCGCCTTCTAAAATTTTGTTGAATATTGGTGATTGATTTATGATGTTGATATCATTATTCGACTCGCCACACCAAAATATGCATGCCAAAGCAAATAAAATATTTTACCGTTTAAAAGTAAAAGCAAATAAAAAAAATATTTTTTAATTAAAAAGAAAGATAATTAAAGTGATGGTCGGAATTGGTTTTGAAATTTAAATGAAAATTAATTACATTGGGTTCACTTATCATATTTAGTTCCATCCAGCTTTATGAATATGTTCTAAACTGACATCACCTCCAATGTGTATTTATGCAGTTCAGAATTCTGAACAATGTCACATCGGAACTGAACACTACGCTGGAGATGCTCTAAGTTTCGGGGGCCAAAACTTATTTATACATATATATGTTTGGTATATAAAAGATATTGAGTCAAACGACATCGTCAATTGATCGAGTTGGTCATTAATTTTGGTGTTTAAAAGTCACCGGAAAAATCGGTTTACTGGATAACTTTTCCGGAAAGTCTTAGGGGGTGTTTGGGATTCCTTATTTTATCTCCTTATACCTTATTGAAGTCATAAGGTATAAGTTACAATGTTATAACTTATGCATTTTACACTCACAAAACCCAACTTTCTCAAACACCTTATAACTTATAACCCATAAGTTATAAGCTATAAGAAGCAAAAATAAGGAATCCCAAACAGCCCCTTAGTGGAGAAGATAACAAAATTAAGTTTCAAGAAATGACAAAAATAGTCCATACTCACCCGTTTTAGTTTTGTTTTAGTCATACTTCATCATTTACTTTTATTTCAACATATTATTTACATGTTTTTATCTTATTAAGAAAAAAAGTACAAATAAAAAACAATTGAGTATATATTAAAATAAATACATTAATAAATTTTGTATCAATAACTTGTATAAGCATTAAGTTTTAAGGTTTCAAAAATTTGGGTATTTAACATTCATATTATATTTTTGTTATATTTATTGTTATAACATTAATCATCGTTAATAAAAACTAGTTATATATTTCGTTATTCGTTAAGGTCTACGAGCTTTTTTTATTCCAGCTCAGCCGGGGTATTTAAATATTCGGAGACGGCCTTGATGTTTACCAATAGAAACATTAAAAGTGTAAACCTTTAGTAGAAAGAAATTCGGTGCTTACTAGCTACACAACCCTTGAAGGTCACACCTCCCTTTTTTTCAAGTCCTGATCTTTGGGATTGAATCCTTTTCTTGCCGTATCAACTTCCAATATATTTTAATAAAGTCACCATAGGTAAATTATGTTTTTATTGTCGATAGTGACCATACATTGTAGTATCACGACGAAGAAGATATTATCAGTTGAAAGTTGAAACCATATATGCAGTAAACTTTATCATCGACTAGTTTCACTATATTTGGTTTGATTGTAACTCCTACACTATATTTATAGCTTTCATTTGTTTTTATTTTTTTGAAAAGCCAAATGAAATCCATATAACCCAAATCTATGTTATAGCTTTCATGTGCACGCAACCCAAATCTATGTTATGGGAGCATTTTCAATTTAATAAGTTATATATTGAATAATATTTTTGTTTTTGCATACCATCAAATTTTAATTTTCTAATTCCTTAAAACTTTTAGTCAATTTGATACAATAATTAGTATCTGTATTAATTGCATATATTGTATGATTCATCCATTTAGTATCTTATAAATCCTAAACCTAAACCTAAACCTAAACCCTAAATTCTTAGGTTGAAAGTTAAATATTTCTTGGATATTATATGAACAAATTTATGTCACTTTTATTTATTTGTCTATTTTTATATGTTCCATTTAATCTTCCAATTACTTACGATTAGGGCAGTCTGAAGGGAGGTCGATTGACCCAAGTTCACTCTTTCGAGAGACCCATAATTGTTAAAAAAGGTTTTATATATATTTTACAATAATTTTGTTTTAAAACAAAAACATATAAATTGACTTCTTGATGCAATAAAAAAAATGTTAATTTAGGGAACTAAAGGTCTTTTATTCAACGTTCATGAGCGGTTCTCTTTTTTTTATATATACATATATAGAAGAGCTCTTTGTGTTTTATATGGATAATTTTAGTAACTTATTTATTTATTTTTGCTTTGGTGCGTATTTGGCTTTAAAAATGCAATCCAATTGATAAAGTTGCCAAATTATTTATCACACAATAAAAAACGTGATTTTAGGGTCTTTTTCTTACTAGCCCTCAGTTCCGAAATTTTAAGAGATTTTTAAAACCGACTCTGTCTATAATAAGATGAGATAGAGTCGCTAATGTTGTATTTCTGGATTTAAAGTTGGTATATTTATAAAATGTTCCTCGATAAAATGTAAACTCAAATCTACCTAACGTTGGCAACAAGTAAATTATAATTATATTTAGGGGGGTGTTTGGCCTAGCTTTTATTTTTTGGCTTATGCTTATATGCTACAAATAAGCTTTCTTCAAATAAATTAAAAAAACCATCTTCAAACAAGCTTCTTCAATTAGAAGCTTAAGCTTAAAAAGCTAAACCAAACACCAAATTAAACTTATTTTGTAAAACAAAAAAAACTAGGCCAAACACCCCTTAGTGTTTGCATACGACCTTATCATTTGTTTGTTTTTCGAAAGAAAGAAAATGTGTCATCATCATCATGCACGTGACAAAATCTGGATATCTAAAGTTGTGTGGATTGGTCGAAAGGTGGATTTTTTTAATGTAGTTCGGCATTTTAGACCTTTGTTGCACTATGCATGCATCATTTGTAGGAATACTTTACATACACTTGTAGTCTTTTATAATATTTTCTTATTATCAGATTTATATTTGATTCCAATAATACATGCTTAATAACTTATAGTTTAGATATCACATTCTCCACATAAAAAAGTGTATTACAAATATATGTTCAAAATGCCTTTTCTTTTAAGATGTAACTTTACGACGGGCCGGGTCAGGTATGCAGACAATATAAGTTTGGTTCGTTACGATTTCGGTATATACACACTCAATATAACAACTAAATGAGAAAAATCAAAAAATAAAGACATGATATGACAAAGAGGACATCGACAATTTTTTTTACATTGATCGAAAATTTTATACACGAATACTTGTTCGATAAAATGTGGATAAAAAATCAACAGTCGTGTATAAAAACAAAGAAAAACTAAGAAAATAAAAAATCCAATAAAAAGAATAATAACCTAAATTTAAAATTTTGCTTGAGAATCGATGGATCATTATTGATTCCTAACAACAAATAAAAGTAGGACGAACTTGCTTTGAAGTGTTGCAATGATAGAGTGTCACTTAAAAGTTATTTCCAATCTGATTACCCCTAAATTTAATGTGAGTTTTATTTTGATTTTGAAAGAGCAAATGAAAAGCAAATTCAGTAATACACATACTGAAATATATATGGTGGAATTTGATTAAAAAAACAATGTAATAAAAAGTAAGAGGTTGTTAATTGGTAGCCTCTCAATGATCATTAAGAGCTTACATCTTAATGGTTCATTAAAAGGTTATGAACCATGCATTAAGAGGCAGTATCTTGTCATGGAGATAAAGGTAAACGAATTTATATATACATATTTTGGGTGTAAACACGCGGTAAAAATACTATGTATAAATTAGCACCTAGGTGTAAGGCGTCAAGTATAAATTGACACCTAAGTTCTTGTTCATTACCAACCATTTTAAGATTTTGTGTCTTTTTACCTTATAACCTCATAAAATATATTTGTCATGTGTGTGTATAAGGGATCATTTGAAATTCTTAAGGATTTCATAATTTTTAAAAGCTCCTAAACCCATCACCTTCTGTCTCAGTTTTTAAGTTGGTGATAAACTTATATATTTCAGTTTAGTTCCAACCTAGACTAACAATAGCGGGCTCATAGTTTTCTTTTCTCCAAGGTTTGTTTATTTCAGTGGAGAAAATATTAGAATATTTAAGAAAATATAAAGTACTTATCAAATTTCATATTCTTTTTTTTTTTTCATTTTAGTATTTTTTTTCCATTACAACATGTATAGACTGATCTTTTGTACGTAATTATAGATTAGTGTTTTGAAAGTAAGTTCAAAGACGTTTAAATATATCAGGGCCTAATCGTTAAAAAATCATAATATACATTACATATAAACATAAAAAAGTTTATGGGGTTAGCTAACCCTGCCAGAGCCGACCCAAAGGGAGGTCGACGTATCGACAAACCGAGGTCTCGTAATTGTTAAAAAGATTATATATATATATATATATAGTTACAAATATATAGTTTTAATACATAAGGTTACAAATTGAATCCTTGATGCAAGGAAAATAGTATGAGCCTATGTAATCAAAGGTCATTTTCTATATGATTGTGTGTTAGTTTTAACAAAAAAAAAAACTTTTCTTTGTATTTTCTATGAGTTATTTTATTAACTTTTTATTATTATTCTTATCATTATTGCTATTGTTTTGATCCATATCCGGCTTTAAAAATGCAACCAAATTGATAAAATTACCACCAATCTATATAATAGGTCCACCCATCAAACCATGATCAGAATGTTTGTATTAATTGGATCATTAATAAATTAAATCAAAGATTTAGTGAGTTTAAATACAAATTAAGGAACGGTGTATGCATGTAATTCAAAATGAGAAGTGGTTCATGCATATAAAATAAATGTGACACAAAACACAAACATGTCCATTACCTGAGGTCTTTTCTTTGCTTCTTATTTGCTCATCATCTCAACAGTAATCTTTGTCGGCAAATTTAACAATAATTACACTCCAAAACATATAAATACCAATGTCGGCAAACTATTAATGTTATTTTAAGTGTCCGACAAACTATAGATAAAGTTGGATTAGCGAATAATATTTGACTTTGATTATATTACGTTTTTTTTATATTATGTAAAGAAATACTGATTGGGTGGTATACATTTAGCCAAGACAATCGGAGTTATATTTTAGTTGAGAATTTTTTCCCTTTTTGACTGAAAATGTGCCGCAATTCCGCAAAAACATTTATAGAAACCACTGTTATGATCTAGTGATCAAAATAGTACGTGGTATTGTGGTAATCTATATTAAGACTTTTAATTTTATTCTATATGTTAAATTGAATATCTATCTATCTATTCTAATAAAAGCCTACCATTTTTGTCACTTGTCAATACCATAGCCCTCCTCACATTTTTTTTCAACCAATTTTCATATATGGTCATTATCTTTTAAGTCATTTCAATATATGACATTAAAATTATAGGTTTATTCCAACTAAATCCATTACTACATATAATAAGGTGGTGTTTGGGATTCCTTATTGAACCCTCCTTTTCGTTTTATTAACTTTTGGAAGAAGTTAATAGTTTAAAAGATGTTTGGTAACCCATAAGTTCTTTTGAGTTTTAACTTCTCGGCAAGTGTAAAAATAAAATTTTATAAAAGTTAAGAAATTCCAACTTTATTAACTTTTGGGTTTAGTGAGAAGGCACCCTTGCGGCTCTCAATCATCTCTGCCACCACCAAGCTCTCAACTACACATAGTCATCATCAATTTAACACATGCACCTCTTAACTACATCCCTATCATCATCAATTTAACACAAATTTAACATCTACGACTCTCAACTACATCCCTACCACCATCAATTTAACACCAATCTAACATATGTGGCTCTCAACTACATCCTTACCACCATCAATTTAACCCATGCAGCTATCCCTATCACCATCAATTTAACCCTACGTACCACCATCAATTTAACACCAATTTATCACCTATTGACTTATTGTTTATAAGTTAATCCAAACACTTTTCTTGAAAACTCCTTTTTGAAAAGTTATATTTGATAAGTCCTTTTAACAAGAAGTCCATTTGGACTTGAATAAGGAATCCCAAACACACCCTAAGTATTCTCCAAATGGATTGACAAGAGACGATTAGTGAATTTTGAAGTGTTAATTAAAGTGTTTATTATGGTTAATATTCAAAATAATAAACAATAAACATTCGATTCGTAATATGTGGAATGAGAACAATCGACTTGAACTAAATCCAGATAACGTCAGCGGCTAAGGCTTAGCATTTAATACCTAAAAATACATATGATTTTAAAACTAAAAGTTTTTAGGTTGACCCAAAACCTAGAATTCGAACCCCAGAACCAACCTGAATTACTTCGGTTTAGGTTCGGGTTAGTATTTTCTTGGGTTCGAGTTTCTTGGGTCAAATTAGTTTGGGTTCAGGTACGGGTTTTCTTGGGTTGGGTTTCATGTTACGAGTAAAAGTGACAACCCTACTTTCAACGATTATCAATAAGAATCACTACCTTCACTCTATGCAACTTTATATCTTCTAATATTCTTCTAACTTAGAATAATCACTATTATTTGAACATGGTTTTAATGTTAGTATGTATTTTTCATTTTCTTGGCAGTTACATTCATATGAAATAAACAAATCATTTTGTTATATTTAAATTTTCGATTTTTATGTTGCTTGATTATATAATTTTTAATTGTAACATATAAAATCAATTAAAAATTTGCATACACGGAATACTAATGACAACATATTTATCATGATCAATCAATTTCAAATTGTAAAGAGTCTAAGAATGATTATATCATCAAAGTTTAGGTATATTGTTTATGGTATAATCATGTTTTTTTTGGATAAACATGAGCAAATGTTCTCAAATGACATTATATTAATTAATTAAACGCTATGATATTTTATGTGTGAATATTTTTTATTAGTATCATGGATATATATTATCATTTATCTACAGTTGGTATTTACCTGAAGAACCTTTTTTGTCACACAGACAACTATATATGGCTATATCAAGAGTTATAAGCATGCCTGTATGTTATTTTATTAAGAGTTACAAGCAGACATGAACTAAAGATTATGATTTTTGATAAACAATGTATCTGCTAATACAATCACAAATGTAATATAAAATGAAGATTTTACCTATTTGTAACATATTTGTGTAATCTTAGTTATGTAATTTCTGTATTTTAATTTAGTTGTAATTGTATTAACAATATATGATCAATTTGTTGACTGTATTTCACTTGATGGTCAAAGTTTAAAATTTTCAACAATTACCCGTGTAATACACGGCCTCAAACTAGTGTTATAATATAAAGTGCATAACAATGCTGACATTCAACACGATGGGTTGTATAGCGTGCAATACAAGGCCGTCTCCGAGAATTATTAAAAAGTTTTAGGCCGGATGCGAGAAAAAAGTTTAGCCTTAATTAAAAGAGTCTTTTTTACTAAGTTAAACAAATAAATTTTTAAATGGTTTTATTGGACTATGATTTGAGTTTTACAAAATATTTTTATTAAAGTGGGCTTAAATGAATTGGGTAATCAGGTTTTAACATTAACAATACATATTTTTTCAATATATATGTGTGTGTGTGTGTGTAATTTCTTTTTTTGAAAAATTTTCAAGCCTACCGGGTGATCAAGCTAAAAGCCGTCACCCTCAACCCCCCCCCCCTCCCCCTTCTCTCTTAAAAGGTTGGCACTACCGCACTGGTGTAGTACTAAGCACCTTGATCCCATGTTTTCAAATCTTGCAACTATAAGTTTTTGACTATAACCTTTTAAAATCCACGTACCCAGAGCAAGCTATGATTTACATGATCACGTTGTTAGTAGTGTATTATTGGCGGGGTCATGACAGTTTTCCGGTAACGGTTCTTACGTTTATGGAAGAAAGAAAGTTACTTTTAATTATAGTATAATCAGATCATGATCCGAATCTTTAACGATTAAATTAATGATACTATCAAATAGTACTTGAAAATCTAGATTAAGATTTAAATTTTAATATTTGTAAATATTTTACAGTAAAAAGTACATAACAATGTCGACATTCCACACATGGGTTATATAGCGTGATACAATGATTTAATTTGGTGGGCCAAAGAAATTAGATAACGGGTCTATTTTTCTGTTTAGGCTGAGGGGTGTTGGGCTTCAACGGGGGCGCGAGAGCCCCTCCGCTCGCGCCCTCAGGCGCGAGCACCACACCACCGGGGCGCGAGAGGGGCGCGAGAGGGGCGCGAGCATGAAAAACAAAGCAGGCGCAAGCCTGTTAGCGGGACCAAGTTGGCGTAAAGGGACATTGGGAAGGGAGAAAGAGCCGTTGGACATGATAAATGAGCCGTTGGGCTCTTATTTAATAAAAAAAAAAGTTTTTTCTTCCTATATATAACCCATTTCATATAAAACAATTACCACAACTTCAAAAAAAAAACCCAAAATCAACCCATCTTCCAAACTTTTTTTTAAAAAAATGGCTGGAAATTGGTACCCAAACCTAGATTCAGATTATATTGACGACGATTTATGGTCGTCACCGCACCAACCGATGTTTTATTCGGAGCCGCAACAATCATCCGGCTTTCAACCATCCAACAAGGAGGGCTGTAAGAATAATGTTTTTTTTAGTACTTTTATTTTTATTTTATTTTTAGATATTAATGTGTTTTTTCATTAATGTGTGTTTTTTTTAATAATTTATGAGTTTTTTTAATAATACGTTTTTTGAATATATTTATAAAAAAATAAAAAAAAAATCCGCTGGAGCCCCTGCTGGAGCCCCTCCACACCAGGGCCAGGGGCTCCAACGGGGGCTCCAACACCCCCCTTATCCAGTTTCTCTCTCTGCCACACGTCATAATATTATTGGCTGGAGCCCCCACTCGCGCCCCCATTAGAGCCCCCCACACCCCTCAGCCTTAGAAGGGAAAATGATTTAAAAGTTAGTTTGTTGGGCAGACAAAACTAATGGGCTACATTTATACTGGTCCCTTTACAGTTAACTTGGGCCTACTAAAGGTAACTGTTTCTAAGTGTTTGGGCCAGTTTTTCAACGGACTGACAATCCTCTCTCAAAATCCTGTTATAGCCTTATAGAACATCTTTTTACATTGTTATTTGTTAGTAGCAAAGAGTATACAATGAGTTCCAAGTTTGGTAAGATATTCTAACGTTTTAGTAAGTTAAAAGTTTTATGTTTGCTTTCATATAACAATTTATATTAATCATATTAACAAAATACTCATACTTGAGATCCTCGGCCTGAGTTACATTAGTCATTCCATCTCAATCTCAATGACGGACTTGCGCAGTTGCACATGGGAGATGGGGTGCGAGCAGAGGTCATGATCTTTTTAATAGGGATATATATGCAGTGGCGAAGCTTGGGCAAGAACGCTCGGGGGGGGGGGGGCTCAATTTTTCGGTCAAAAACGGGTAAATTTACACGGAGTGTAAAATTTTCGAGCGAAAAACGAATAAATTTACATTACCGTGCAAAAAATGGGGGTAAGGCCCACCCCTGGCCCTCACTACGCTTCGCCCAAGTATATATGTTAAATACCTACTACGGGGCCCATAAATTTGGTATGAACTAGGGATATAGTTGAACATATTATATATCGTATATACTTAAAATAAACAAAAAATCATGTCGGATATAGCCGGAGTACACGGGTATATGTTATCGGGCAATTGAGTCGGATAAATGTGTATATTACCAAATTCCATCCTACCCTATACCCGTGGAAATTTTAAAAGTACTCTCATGCCCTATTACCCGGACTTGTACCCATCCTAAATGTTTCGAGTTTTGGATATTCATATCGGGTTCGGGCTTCATTCTCATTCCTAATAGAGGTAACCCCTGACTGGCTAAACTTACATCTCTTTGAGAACATGATCGAGGACATGAGTTACTGGAGCTGGAGACTTCGAATAAAGATTATGGACCTCTAGGATAACGTACAGAGTTATCTCAACCTTTTCTTTTAAGGCCTTTTTTACTACACTTTTGTTGTAGCCTTAGTTTTGCTTTTGCCTATGGATTTGTTAGGGTAGTGTATAGATACTTCATACTTTCATACTTTCAAAAGAATTTTTTTTAAAACCTTATTCATGTTTCTCTGCTTTTATTTTTCTTTCTAAACCTTATTCACTATTATAGTTTTTTCACCCTTTTATCTTATTGTTTACTGTTAACACTTTTACACCTTTTGTTTTGTGGTCGTATTGGTTCCTTGTGCTACATCTTATGTTATTTAAATACTATACATGTAAAGAAAAGATTTTTGAAGCCAGAATTATTAGTGGAAACAACCTCTTTATCTTTATAGAGAAAATATTTGTCTATATTCTAGTATTTTATCATCCCCACAATGTACTAATAACTTGTTAGGAGTAGGATTCTACTATGTATATTTGTTTGTTAATGTATATCATTACAAGAAAAGAAAATAAGTCAAAAAACTATTTACAGATAATTAGATAACAAATATATAATAATGTGTTCAAAGCAAACTTGAATTTGTAAAACTACCCACTTATCAATCCACAAATTTAAATATATATAAACGAGTGTTAGTAATTTTTTTCACTCACTCTTAACTCTACTCTTAAATTACACATTTGTTTTATAACATGTAAGACTTAAACTCCTAAGTATTTGAACACTTTCCATCATTCATAGGGAAACCAAGTTTCCATGACATCTCTAATGAAATTCGAACACATTCCCAAGGAAGGAATTTACTGAAGTTTACATAAAATCGCCACACAATCGTACATATTTATCAAAAGGGATGAGCAATAACCGAACCGTTAAACAAACCAAATTGAAGACCGACGAAATCGAACCGAAATTAACTGATAACCTAATTAACTGAGAAACGGTTATCGGTTATTTTTAATACCATCGGTTAACCGAAATTAACCGAACTATTCATATTTTCATATATTTATAGTTTTTATATTTTTCATGTTTTATACCACTATTTCATGTATTTACACCACTCTTTCATGTATTTATCTCAATTTAATGTATTTATATATTCATTTCATGTATTTATTCATCTATTACATGTATTTTTAAGTAAAAATGTTAGCCAAAAATTGATTTTTGTTATTAACTGAAATTAGCCAAACAAAAAAACCCCGAATAAACGGTCTAACTAAACGAAAACCGATTGGTTAATTTGGTTGAGGCTATTAACCGAATAGATACGTGCATACAACTTCTCTCTTTGTTTTTTTTCATTTTCTTTTATAAGCATTCTATTTATTCAACATTTGTTCATATATCACTAGCTCATAGATTTGCCATTGAACATCTTTTCGCATAATCCCCCTTAGATAGGCAGCAACATCGAAATTCTTCGTCGTCTATATCATTCTCCGGTTCATATATCCATGACATCGAATCTTCAACGTCACTCATTCGTCCTCAATTCCAGATACTGATCTTTCGTAATTTTATATTTTTAACGGCTAATTGAGATCACTAATGTGTCATCTGCCCACCCCATCATCTCAGTTCCCTCAATATCGGAGACCACTCTTCTGAGAAAACCTCCTATAGGTGAGAAAACCCTTAACACAACCTGGAACCTCTTAATGTTTGTCATTTAATAGACTTGAATTTAGTACCTCTCATTTTTTAATTGAAATATTTAAATAACTCAACTTAACTACTTGTGCTAGGAATCATTTACAAATATTTTGTAATTAATTGCACATGGTTGTTATAGACGTTTTTTGAAACACATTATTCCATTCATCAAAACATTTATATTGGAGTGTACTGTTTTTTTATGTTATCTTAGAATCCTAGTTTTTTTTAGTTTTCAACTACACAACAAACATCTTTAATTCACTTTGTGATCAGTTTAGAACATTCACAACAGTACTTTCATAAATATATGATAAATATATAAGTGTGTTCTTTATATTTAGTTTTTATATTTATTTATAGAGTTTCGTTTTTTTTTCACCATGTCCCCTACCAGCATATTGAGTATTGTAATAAATAATTTTATATGGTTTAAATTTTAGAGATTAATGACAATTTATTACAAACTTTTACAACTATTTATTTTTATTTTCAAGGTTATAATCATATAATAGATAAAACCTAAAAAATACAACAAAGGGTAATTGTGTCATTTTCATTATTTTTTGTATTCTAATTCTTATGATGTTTTACAAACCAAACATGATTCTATCAATCCCGAAACCTAAATTCTTTTCTGAAAAAATCAGCCAGGCCTAACCAGTCACGACATGGTGATATTGATTGATATGGAGGGACTTTCGATTACCGAATCCATCCATAAACCTAGACCCCGATAACCTTCGTAATTAAGATTCCATTGCATATTCTAATTATATCAAAAACATTCTATGAACCAAACGATTTCATTGCGCCACTATGTTGGAAGTAATTTCCAACTTATTAGGCCCGTCACTTGTAGGTGACCGAGTTGGACCTATTGGGCCTATGGTATTCATTATTATGTAATGGGTTTATGGGTTTACAATTAGGGTTTATTAAAATAGGTAATGTCTTAGCTAGCAAGTTATGTTAGTCTATATAAACAAGATAGGTTAGACATTATAGATTGTGGTGGTGTGAGATGCAACCGAGTTAGGGTTCATCCAAGAGGCACACACGAGATGTAACCGAGTTAGGGTTCATCTAGATGCAACCGAGATAGGGTTCATCAATAGTCAAACCGAGTTAGGGTTTGAGGGTTGTAATCAGTTTTTGAGTTATATTTTCTGATTAATATAAACCAGAGTTATTCGTTTAGTTTGTGTGTTGATTATCGATACGAGACTTGACACTATACCAAAAGGCTCTTTTGGGCGAGGTTAGCTTATACCCTACCGGAATCTCTTCACCTAATTGTGTGCAATTATATTACTTAAGAGTTTAGACAGATAACCCTGGCCCTACTAAACTGTCAAATATTTAATATTTATGATGAAGCGTCAAATCTTGTTATGAGTTAACGACTAACATTTATTGGTGTTTAGAAAAAAGGTAAAAAAATTTACCCGACCAAACTAACAAAACAATATGCAGCTATGTGGGTCACATATAATAGAGATTGATCCTTTGGTAATCAGTGTTGAGAATCAAAGACCAAGTCACGTGACATGCATGTTTTGTTTTATTTCCTTTTGTCGATTTCCAAAACACCAAATCTACCGCATTTGAGAGCAACAGCAGGCAAATGGTTTCAAACTTTCAATTATTAATTTATGATTACTTTTTATGGGATTTGTGGCTTATTTAAAGGAATACCATGTTTCATTAAAATCAAACGTTTAAGTTCTAACTACAAATTAAAGACTTGGTCTTTGAGTTTTTAGGTTCGAAACCTAACTTAAAGATTTTCCCTCCAATAACGGGTTTCTTTATTGAAGGTGATTCTGGATGAGTCAAAACTCAAAATAACTCACTTGCGTATCGGGAATAGTTGAAAACTTGAATATAATTTAACAATTATTCTTTTTAAATTTCATGATTGTTCTACATTCAGTTTATATTTTTAATTCTACTTATGTATTAAGAAAAAACTATTTTGCTATAGCAAGCAAATGAGGCTTATAAAACCCCAAAAATTAAGGTAAACAATAAGTTAATTCCACATACACATAATTTACTAAACCCATACAACATAATCTTTAATTCATGTACGATGTTGTTGTAGCCGCAATAGCCTAAAGTAAGCCCCCTCGCTACCTCGGCTCAACAACTCCCCATGGCTACCTTGTTCCACGATCCGACCGTCTTGAACCACCCTGATACTATCCACACCACGTATGGTTGATAACCGGTGAGCCACTAGAACCGTGGTTCGACCCCTCATGAGCCGTTCAAGTGCTTCTTGTAGCACACACTCGGACTCGGCATCTAGAGCACTAGTCGCTTCATCTAGTAAGAGTATTGCCGGGTCTTTCAGAACGGCCCGGGCTATAGCGATTCTTTGTTTTTGGCCCCCGGAGAGCTGAACCCCTCGCTCGCCAACTGGCGTCTTGTACCCTTGTGGTAAACCGCTCACAAACGTATGCACGTTTGCTGCACGTGCTGCTTCGATGACTTCGGCTTCTGTAGCACCGTCTTTCCCGTACGCGATGTTTTCCATTATACTTGCTGCGAATAAAGCGGGCTCTTGTTGGACCAGCCCGATTTTGGCCCGAAGTGCCCGTAGATTTAACCGTCTAATATCTTTCCTGTCAATTATAACTTTTCCAGCCGTTGGATCGTAAAACCGCTCGATTAATGCAATTATGGAACTTTTACCTGAACCACTAGCCCCAACCAGGGCTTGGCTCTGGCCCGCCCGAATTCTAAGACTAAGGTCTTTGAAAACCATGACATCGGGTCTTGACGGGTAAGAAAAGTCAACATGGCGTAACTCTATCTCGCCTCGCACTTTTTCAACAGGCTCAGCGTTGGGATCGTTGGGGTCGATTCGAGTTGACCGGTCGAGAACCGAGAATACCGAGCCGATGGCTTCACCGCCTCGGATGATTTCAGGGGCTAGGCTAACCGTTTCTGCTACTGAGTTAGCTGTTATGACTAGGACTACAAACACTTTGATGACTTTGGAGAAAGTAGGACATGTTTACTAACGAGGTGGGCCCCGTACCAGAGGATCAGAGCTTCGGATGAGAAGAGTGCGAGTTGGGAGATGCCGAATAGTAAGCCGAAAAGTTGACTCCTGCGAAGACTTTGAGTTTGTGGGACATGGAGTTCGTTGGAGAATAAGGTGAGAATCTTGTCTTGTGCGTTAAAGGCTGCGATTGTTCGGATGTTGCTCACGCCTTCCCCTGCAATCATGCTGGTTTTCGCATGTGCTTTGGCTGTGTCACCAGCAAAGCCCTTGAGAGAAAGTTGCTGTAAAATGAAAATTTATAATTAATAATTACCAAATTCAATTCCATCATTAAGTTGTTTCAAATTTTAATCAAATGACTAAATGAGATTTAGTTTATCCCAAACACAACCTAAATTCAGTCAACTCCTACAGTCCAATAGTTTTAAGTCACTTTTTGTTAAAAAGTATATGTAGACATAGATACCAGCAGTCTAGTTCTTATAAAGTATATGTGCTAAAAGAAAAGGAGATGCTGTTACACTCTAGTAGAAAGTGACAATTACAATCCATCAAAGAAAGGTCTGGGACCCCAAACGATAAGGTATACGACAAAAGAAACAGATGGTAACTACTCATGTATGGATTAGGTGGCCACTATACTATAAATACTAAACACTGTTCAAAATCACAGGGGCAATATGGTCATTTTCAGTACTATAGTACCCCTTAAATAGACAAGAGGCTCTGGTACTCACACAGGAATAATGAATGGGTTAGTGAATGCACCCCATATGCATTTTCTGACATCTCTAACCTCCTTTGAAAATTACATATGGTACACTAAAAGCAAAGCCAGATGTAAATCTTATTAAAATATAGGTACAAATGTACAATTCATTTTTCTGTATTTTTTTTTTCACTTTTTTTATATTATTGATTAAGCAGAAAAAGTTGGCCAAAGTTTTACTGTTTAAGGGCTCAAGAAAGTACGAGTCTTGATATTGATGTTGGAGAAAGGAATCTTTTGCTAAATTTCAAAGTTGGTGTTTTGTATGTTACAAGACTGTAACTATATCACGAGCGTTAAATATGAAAGCATAAATACAAATAAGGGGAGGCACGTGCAGGCTACCAGAATTGTTGCTTCCTTCACTATACTATACTTGTCGTTACCAGAATCAAGATTCGATTTTTTTAAAAATAAAATAATGAATTTTATATTAATTACCTGAGCAAAATATGCCATGACAAGGAGAGGGAAGGTTCCCAGAATTAGAAGAGAAACCCTCCATTCCACTATGAATGCAACTACAAATGAAGTAAGGAGTGACGTCACGTTTTGTAAGATAACCGCGATCCTCTCGGCAATGGCGGATTTTACATCTGCTGCATCCGTGGCTAGCCGGGCTGCGACTAGACTCGAGTTGTGTTCTTCCTCGTCGAACCATCCGACTTCATTCCTTAAGATTGCTGACCAAGAAACAAGATCGAAACTTTTAAAGATTGTTCATACTTTTTAAGTCGAACTACCTAAATGCACAAAATTTTAGTTTGAAGTAATATGGACCTAGGAACTCTATTAAATGTTAATTAGAAGAGAATTCTAAAATAATCCATGACTCATTGACCAATAATAATTAACACTGACAATTTGATTAATGTCAATCCTAACTTTCATTTTAGTTGCATTCCAATTTCGTTGGCAAATGATTGATTTTTATCTCAATCAGAATGTTGTAAATTGTTTTGAAATGACATAAATAAAAGTTATGAACAAACAATTTATTTCTCCATTAGTTAAATAGCCATAGGAAAGGAAATGAGACTGACTATTCAAATTGCCAGTTCGAAGATCTATTTCTCCATTATAGTGAAATAGCCATCGGCAATGAAAGTGACACTCACTGATCAAATTGTCAGTATGAAGATCGATATCTCCATAATAGTGAAATAGACATTGGCAACGAAAGCGACACTCACTAGTCAAATTGTCGCTGTGAACATATTTCGGATTATTAAAACTCAGTTTGCATTTTTAAAATGTATTGCTTAAATATTTTTATATGATGGAGAATGGAATGATGTAAATACCTGCAAGCATCATCCTTCTGACTCTTGTTGTAAGATTCTCACCCATAATACTAAAGAAGTAATGCTGTATCAAATACGCTACAACTGCATATAGCCCGGCTCCAACGTAGATGAAAACACACTCTTTAGTCTTGCTTTCCATTTTAGCAGGGTTATTATAGTAAAAGACCTCAATCATGTTACTCATCACAATAGCAAATGTTGGACCGATAAAACCAGAAAGAATTGATCCCACAGCACCCATTATCGAGTAAGGCCATTCGGGTGCATTCAGTTTCAAAAGGCGGAAAAAGTATCCACTAGGTGCTGGGTTTTTTCTATCTGTTTCAGCATTTGAGATCATTTCAATACGACCATCTGCACCAGTACTGTACGAATAGCTTAAGTTTCTTAAGCTTCCTGATCTGAGGCTTAAAGACTTTGTTGACAATGAGTGACTTAACCGCGTCGATCGTGTACGGTGTGTTGAAGGATTCGAGAAGTCCCGGTTTCCAGCCATTTCTTGAAACCGGATCAACGAAGCGTAGGGTCCTGGTTTTGAAATGAGTTCTTCGTGTGTTCCAGTTTCAACAACTTATCCTTGTTGGATAACTGCTATTGAATCAACGTTTCTGATGGTGGAAAGACGATGTGCAACCACTACGGTTGTTCTTCCGATCATCAAACGATCAAGAGCTTCTTGCACAATGCTTTCAGAACCGGAATCAAGGGCACTCGTTGCCTCATCAAGAAGTAAAATCTTTGGGTTCTTTAACATTGCTCTAGCTATTGCAATTCTTTGTTTTTGACCACCAGATAACTGAACGCCTCTTTCCCCTACCTGAATCAATCAACTCATTAATATGATTCTGAATCATGATTTATTATAAGTGTAAATATATACTTTACCTGAGTGTTGTAACCGTTCGGAAGCAGGGTGATGAAACTATGAGCATTGGCTGCAGAGGTAGCTGCTTCAACTTCAGCCATAGTCGCATCTGGCTTTCCATAAAGTATGTTCTCAAGTATAGTGGTAGCAAAAAGTGCAGGTTCTTGGTTCACAAGACCAATCTGATCACGCAACCATCAAAGTTGCAGAGTCTTTATGTCCACATTGTCTATCAATATTTGGCCTGGAAAAAATTTAAAAGTAAGAAATAACTAGTAAAAGAGTTTCAAACCATATATAATAATTATTCACCTTGATTAGGGTAGTAAAACCGTTCTATTAAAGAAACAACAGTACTCTTCCCGGATCCGCTACCACCAACCACAGCAACCGTCTTACCAGCTGGGAAGAAAATTGAGAAATTTCTAAAGATAATGACATCTGGGCGTGACGGGTAACTAAAGGTTACTTCTTTGAACTCAATATTTCCATCAACTTCAGCTAGACATTTCCCATCTGTAGGGTTGTGATTTATACAAGGCTTTTGCTGGATAATTTCAAGCAATTTGTATCCAGCTGCTTTTCCTTTGCTAAAGGCTCCGATATTCGAAAAAGACTGACCTAAACTCCTGTCATGATTAACCATTTTGATTAAAAACCGAGTCGTTTCTCTAAAAATTGGCATTACAGTGTGTAAGAACTAAGAACTTACATGCCACCAACAATAGCAGAGAAAATGGCGGTAAACGCCTTTCCACCGTCAGTCTGGCCATTCCTAATAAACACACCCGCATACCAGAAAACAAGTGCCCATGACATGCAAGCTATTCCATAAGTACACCCCAAACCCAAACCCTTTGCCATTCCCGCCTTATACCCGAGCGTGAGTGTATGCTGAATTGCATCTGAATATGAGTTGAGGGCCTTCGTTTCCCCAACATATGAGTACACGGTCCTAACTTGTGCAATAGCCTGTCAATAAGAGTCCAAATTAAATATGTAACATTGTCACACATACAAAGAGAAAATGTCATATACTCTATGGTCAAAAGTATATTAAAAGGTTTTGAAAATAAAAATAAAATAAATTTCACCAACCAAATTTGCTGTTGATTAACGCCACACTACGGAAACATAGGCCAAAAGTTAAGGGGTAAAAGTATAGGACCATGGCAAAGGCCAAAGGGTTCTTTATGATTGCAGGCATGCTATGTATCATATGATAACAAAGAATTTGAAAATACTTCAATATCACTGTATCCACTAAACTAAATCATTGATTTAAATTTTAAAGCAAAAGTGACTAAAATCTTAGAAATCATGGTGGCATGCAACTTATGATGAAATTGCGCACATTAAAAGACTTGGTCTTGCAATCCAAAAAGAGCTAGTACCACAACTTCTTGCCCGTTTACATTCTATACGATTATATTGTTATTATGGTTGCAGAAGTCGCTAGGCACTTCCAACTCTGTCAACTAGGGAGTTGCGAGTACTCGGGGATTGCTAACGAGTAACTGGCACCTAGGTGCGATTTTTACAATTTATTAATAAAATATTTAGGTTGAAGACGAACCTCCTCGGCGATGATGCCAGCATTGGCATACGATTAACGGCTCTTGGAAGTGAGCCCGGTGAGAGTATAGGCGTACAAGCCGCCCGCGAATGCAATTCCCGGAATAACCGCAATACTGAGGAGAGCTAACTTCCACGCTGACACGAAACCAACCACTAATCCAGCCAAAAATGTGGAAAGATAATGGATAAAGTTCCCCACCTAAAATTCAAAGTAGTACATTCAGCATTTAATTTTTACCTAATATTAAACTCATAAGACAAGCTAGTTTCCAAAGACGCCTTTGACTGGCGCAAGCCAAAACAAAAACGATAACGCTAACTCGTTAATTCTATTATTATTAAACTGTTATCGTAATTATACCTTCTCGCTAATTGCATCTTGAACGAGAAGGGTATCCGTTGAGATACCGAAAACTATATCACCGGTTCTCGCATCCGTATCGTAAAATCCAACGTCCTGGTTTAATACAGCTTCCAAATATCTCTTCCTCAACGCACTCACTTGCCGTTCACCGGTATACATCCAGCATCCAATCTTGAAGAAACACTAAGTGACCCCGGGCAGATTACGGATAATCTGGGGGTTAAATAGATGTTTCCCACGAGGGGTTAGGTCCGGCAAAGATGGTTCTTCTGATGACCTGCAAAACAGACACCGTGAGCTCGTCACTGAGAAGGGGGCGTGAGAATCAGACAAGATTGCTCTTGAATATAAGTGTATATTAAGAGATTGCTAGAAAAGATAAGATAATGAGATATGAGATAATCCTACCATTCCAAGGTGTTGGAGTATTTATAGCCGAAGGTAGATTTCCAAGAAGGTACAGCCGGCTGAATAGTATTCCTGTTCTGCCAACTGTGGGCTACGCACATGCCATGCTGGTGGTTGGTGGGTAGGCAGCGGCTGATAGTGACCAGGCCGGCTGTGTACTATTCCTTTTCCACCAACTGCAGGCTATGCACGTGCTACGACAGGTTGGTGAGTAGGCAGCGGCTGATAGTGACATTAAGTAATAGAGCATGCTGCTCGTTGTACTGTTGTTAGTGAGCTGTCGCAGCTTTGGTCAGATCTTTTGTCCATACCTCGTCAGGTACAGTACAAAAGATCCTCCAGTATCGTACGGACTGGCTCATTTGGGCGGGAGTTTTCCCGGCTTTGGGCGGAAGTATTCCCGGCTTGCTCACTCCTTCTTCAGGTGACATTACTGAATTATTTAAGAGTTAAGTGCCTTGTGCGTGTAGCCTTGCTGCGCGGGTAGCCTTCCCCGTTGCTGCGGGAACAGGCGGAGTACGTCGACCATTGGGAGGCTTTTCCTGCGGGAACAGCTTGCGTACTGCGCGTAAGGACGTCACGTCTCTGAGCATGGTGGGTCCTGCGGATCCAGTTGGTTTCTGCGCAGACGTCTCTCTTCAAGGTGAGTCTTGCGAGTTTTGCCTTTGCGCAGACGTCCCTGTTGAAGGTGAGTCTTGCGGGTTCAACTGCACACAGACGTCCCTCTTTGAGGTGAGTCTTGCGGGTCCAACTGGGCTCTGCTGGGACCTACCTCTTCAAGTCCCCCCAGTCCAATGTTCTCATGAATTGTTAATAAGTGAGGTGAACTTTTGGACTTAAGCAAAGGGTTTTGAAAAGGGTTTAGTTTTAAGGTTTTCCATGGGGATTCTTCCCGCGGAAGTCCTAATGTCACGTGCAGAAATTCCCGACTTTTCTGCTTGATCTTTGGGTATGATGCGGGTAGGTCTGTAACCTCCTCGCAAGTCAGGAGCGTTGAGTTCCACTTGTGTAGATTCTCCATGAGGTTTTGGTAGTTTTGAACATAGTGATCAATTATGTTAAACAACCAATTCCATCTTGGAGCTTCAAACAATCTAGTTCTCGACGTTCCCGCTATGCGGGGATGTTATTCCCGTTTCCGCAAGCATGGCCCAGAAGATCCTTCTTGGTTTCAATTCCCTGCGGAGTGCTAGGTATGTGAAGGGTTTCGCATTGACACTGTACCCGCACTCGTCTTATAGTTACTTTACTTCCAAGGTATTCTTGGCTTCAATTCCCTGCGGGTGCTAAGTATGTGAAGGGTTTTGCCTTGACACTGTACCCGCACCCGTCTTATAGTTACTTGGTTGCAGAGGTATTCTTGGCTTCAATTTCCTGCAGGTGCTAAGTATGTGAAGGGTTTTGCCTTAACACTGTACTCGCACCTGTCTTATAGTTACTTGGTTTCCAAGGTAAGGGGTATAGTCCCGCTTATTTTTGAATCTTTTTGAATCTTTTTGAAATTCGAAGAGTTGGTGAAAGGATAAGAACAGTCCAAACTGTTGAAGGGACGGTTGCGTAGTCCGACGGTTTCTTCTGACAGTTTCAGGACGTGCAGGAAGTTATGGCGACGTGACAGTATGTGGTCAATCCAGACGCTTTTTCAGGCGCGTGAACGCGAGTTTTCGGGCGCGTGGCCGCGAAGTTTACGGCGCGCGTCCTGTCAACAGCTGTTGCCAGCTTGCTTTTTCCACGTGTCATAGTTTCATTGCACCAGCGTTTTCCTCTCTCTTCCGCATTAAATTCATCGCATTCATTGCGATGAGTATATAAAGGGAGGAGAGGATGCATCTCAACTCACAGTTTCACTTTCTTCTTCTTCTAAACGATTTCCGGCGAATACTCTAACCTTTCCGTCGAGCATTCTCCTGAAATCGTTCTTCACATCCAAAACATGTCTTCCGTTCATGATCTTGAGGCTACCGCCGAGGAGTCTGACGTGTATGCCGAGAATCCGTCGTCTACTTCTGATAAGGACGATAAGAGTACTGCTGGTGAGTGCCAGTGTGCTCTTACCGTCGACCTGTACCAGTACATTGTTAGGAAGTTCATGCTCGAGCCTTTCGAGCCTGAGTTTCCTAAGCCTCATCAGACGGTGTACGATGCCCCCAAGGGCAAGATAGGGGTGTATGCCGCATTCTTCGTTTATGGGAATCTCAGGTTCCCATTGACGAAGTTTGTGTACCGTGTTTTGGAGAGACACGGTGTACATCTTACGGAGGTACACCCAATGGCGATCGCCAAGATTCGCCATTTTGAATGGGTGTGCCTCATTCTGGGCGTGGAGCCCCATGTCGACCGCCTGATGACCTTCTATTCCTGGAGGTGCATCCAGGGGTGGTATACCTTGGTCACTCGGATCAAGGGTTTGAAGATCCGCGCTACCGAGCGCAGTCTTCGGTCTTGGAAGCGGGAGTTCTTCTATATCTCCGCTCGCGTCGTCCCCATAGCGATGACGTTCAAGAACGGGAGAGCTCTCCCGAACCTTCACGCCTCCAACTACCAGGAGGCGGAATGGTTCTCCAAGATTTCCCGGGTCCAGTCTCCGGTTTACCGCTTTGCGGACCGCTTTGCGGAGTCCGGGATGGTGATGCTCGGGATGAGCCGGGTGTGGAAGGATGCTGGGGCGGTGGCGCCACAGATTCCCATCGTCCTCGAATACGGTTTGAACTCTGTCCCTTACGGTATGCTCCGTCTTCTTTGCTGATTTAGGGTTTTTCTTCTAACTGTTTCTCTTTTTATTTCAGAGGGGAATGACTTACAATCGCTCCTGCATCCGCGGGAGGCTGGTGGTCCTGCTCGGCTGGGTACTCGTGCTCTTGATGAGAACGAGTTGCCCATCCTTGAGCAAACGGCGGATCGTTTTGTGGAGGTCTACCCGCCGGGCCATGAGATTTTGAGTGCCACGCGGCCAGGTAAGGAACTCTTTAACCCCCGCCCTCTCCATGCTCAAACCTCTGCTGGAATTCCTCTAATCTTGTCTTCTGTTGAGGAATCCGCAGATGGTCCTTTCTTCGCGAGGAGGAAGAAGGCTGCTGGCGGGAAGGGCAAGGCGAAGGTTGCCTCCACCGCCGATCAGGTTAACCGGTCTGACTCGGAGACCGAGAGCGAGGAGGCGGCGGGGAACCCTGGTGGTGGTGAGACCACTGTTCCAGAGGTTGAGACAGCTGTCACCTCTGAGCAGCCCAGGATGACGACGGTGAGCGGCGTGAAGAGGCCGGCTCCATCGGGTTTGTCCCCGCCTATCAGAACCTTCAAGCTGAAGAGAACTCGTAAGTATAATTTTCATTTACTTTAACTGCATATCCTTCCGCCATTATATTTAACTATCTTGTTTTCATGCAGGCGTGGATGCAACTGCATTCCAAAGTGGTGCGGGGAGGAGCACCTCTGGACCCATGACGGTAGGTTTGGTCAACCTACCCAAGGCGATGACCCAGGCGACTGCGCCTGTTTCAAGTGTTGGTTCAGTTGCTCATCCCGTTGAGGCAACTGTTCCAACTGTAACATCATCCCCGCCGACTATCAGTGCGATCTTCACGGAATCCTTCACTGAGCCGGCGGTGATATTTTCTGCGGGATCTTCCGCAGCGGCGGCCACGGTTGTGAGTTCACCTCAAGTGAGTTCACCTCCGATGGTCTCTACCGCAGCGACTTCGACCGTGCCTCCGGCGCCGGCGACTACCCCGCCCCCGGCCGGTTCAGCAGGTATGTTTGGGGCTTCTAGCCAATCTCTGCCTCCTTCCCATCTGCCTGACCTCTTGGATGGATATCCATTAGGTTCGGGTGATGGGTTTGGCGGCTACCGGCCTACTGTCGACCCTACAGGTGCGTAGGGTTATTTTGGCCTCTTTTTTTTTTATATATCATCTTTTCCTAACTGCGTTTTGTTTTTACAGTGTCGGATTCCAATGAAGTGTATGTTCCACGTTAGAACATCCGCCGAGGAACAACCCTTCAGACGGCTGTGGACTGCGTCGAGTGGGCGCGCCACGCCGCTCCAAGTGGGGCGCTGGGGGAAGCTATGTCGAGCTACCAGGAGGGTAGGCTAACAAACGAGCTCCGGATTCTCCTTGCCCGGATGCAGCCGCGCGTCGAGTTGCTTTGTCGTGAAAACGACAAGTTAAAGGCGGCTCGTATCCAAGAAGTAGCTCAGGCACGGGCTATCCGGGAGGAGAACAGGAGACTCTCCGCCGTTGCTGCGGAGAAGGAGAAGGCCTTCAAGGCCCTTGAGGTTGAAGTTCAGGCCCGTCTCGAGGCCCGTTCCAAGGCTACCCAAACTGTTAACGAACAGCTTCGGTTGGCTAAGGAAACTGCGCGGAACGCAACCGAGAGGGCCACCAAGGCTGAAGCTGTTTTGGAGCCTCTGCGCGCCGAGAATGAGGAGCTCAAAGCCAAACTAGAGAGGCTCCAGCAGGCTCATGACGCCTTGGCCATGGAAGACGCCAAGAAGCTTCAAGAGATCTTGGACCAGAGGGGTATGCTTGACCATACTGAGCGCAAGCTGAAGGGCGTTGAATAGGCTGCTGCTAAGGAAGTGTTGCTTGCCAACCTTAACAAAAGTGAAGCCGAACGCGTCCGTAACCAAGCTCAAGCTGCCCTCCAGGAGGCTCTGATTACCAAGGAATGGCTTCTACGAGAAGCGTTGTCGCAGGTAAGCTTAGCTTCATAACGTCTTTACGCTTTTCTTTGTACTTAGAAAAGGTTTTGATACTTGGTATTTTTTCTTGTAGGTTGTGCATCGAGTCTTCACGGACACATCATATGACGATGCCATGAGCGCAGCCCTCAACGCTTCTCATGAGGATGGGGAAAAGGCTGGCTTCCTGCTTGGTCTAGGGTTCGTTGAGAAGGGCATCCCGCCTTCCAACTTCCCTCTATATGATGTAGATACTGAAGCTGCGTATGACCAAGCAGTGAACCAGTATGCTGCCTTCCCGCATCCGGTGGTGGAGAAGGTGAACGAAGTTGCTGCTGCTGATGATGGGCTAACCATTCTCAAGACCTTCCTTGAACCGCCACAGCCAACTGATGGTGCGGGTACAAGTGGGTTTGGAGGGAGTGGTCCTGAAGCTTGAACCTTTAGATCCCTTCCCACTGTTAGGATATGTTTATGTTTTTGTATAGATTTACACTCTTGTAGGCGGGTAGATACCCGGCCATTCTTGTAATACTTGAATTTTTATGGAATGTATAAATCTTTGTGCGGGTAGGACCGCCACTTTCACTGGATGACTTGCTTTATAGACGTTATATGACTTGCTCATGCATATTATAGCTTAATTTGGCACTTGTTTTGCCGCATAAACCATATATGATTCGCTCGTGCATACTTTAACTTAGCAATTTTTCAAGTGTTTTGAACAAGTTAACCGTTCGACGCGCGGTTGTCAATAGGTTAGTGTTCAGTTTCTTCTATCATGATTGTGCGGGTAGGACCGTCACTTTCATTTAGTGGGATGACCGATCTTCACCTATAACTGACCTGCGTGAAGGTTTGCCGTTTTTTGTGTTTATGCGGGTTTTGCCGCCTTCCACACGCAACGATTTCTTCACACTTATTTATGCGGTGAAAACCGGCATATCAGTGTTTTGAATAAATTAACCGTTCGACGCGCGGTTGTCAATAGGTTAGTTCGGTTTCCTCTATCATGATTTGTGCGGGTAGGACCGGCACTTTCATTTAGTGGGATGACCCAACTTTACCTATAACTGACCTGCGTGAAGGTTGGCCGTTTTTTGTGTTTATGCGGGTTTTGCCGCCTTCCACACGCAACGATTTCTTCACACTTATTTATGCGGTGAAAACCGGCATATCAGTGTTTTGAATAAATTAACCGTTCGACGCGCGGTTGTCAATAGGTTAGTTCGGTTTCCTCTATCATGATTTGTGCGGGTAGGACCGGCACTTTCATTTAGTGGGATGACCCAACTTTACCTATAACTGACCTGAGTGAAGGTTGGCTGTTTTTTGTGTTTATGCGGGTTTTGCCGCCTTCCACACGCAACGACTTACTTCCCCACTTATGTATGCGGTGAAGACCGGCATATCAGTGTGGAAAGTTCATAAGTTTAAATGTAAGATTATCAGCGTCAATGTGATAAGGAGAATCATTTCCATTAGAAGTGGCTCTGGGCCTTTTCTTTTACAAGTTTGGAATTGATCTACATGCAGACTGTGTAATTGAGCTCCCTTCCATGTTGTTTGGATGGGAGTGCCATTGAGCCGATATGCACTTGGTTCGGGATCTCGTTGTTTACGCAGTATGTAGTCTCCAACATTGTAGCTGCAGTTTCGTCCGTCTTTTCCCCAACTGGGGTTCTACATGCATTAGTCTGCTCAGCGTTCATTACGCCACGAGGTGCGTGAGCGTCCCATCTCTGACAAATGCTTCGACGATGTCCTTCAAGTCTAGGCATTCGTCGGTGGTGTGGCCTCTTGTCCTGTGGAAGTCACAGAATTTGCTCTGATCAGCGTTGTGACGCTCTCGGATTATTGGAGCCTTTGGCCATGGGAGCCTCTCGGTGTCAAATATTTCGGTGACGCTTTTGGTGAGTGGCGTCCATCTGGAGTTCCGGTTCGACGACCGCATGTTATCCTTTCCGCCTAACCGAGGGTGCGAGCCGGATGAGGTGTCAAAGTTTACCCTTGACTGCCAAATACCTAGCTTCCTCTTTTTGTTTAGTCGGGCGGTAAGGACATTGTTTTCTCTTGTTTTCTGGGTGTAGAGGTTTGTGCTCTGGGGAAGATCTCTACCCAGTTGCTTTTCCGTTTTCGCGAAGCGTTTAGATGCTGTCATGATGGCATCCCATGTGGATGGCATGCCATCTTTACCCGTTAAGGTGCGGATGAGCTCTGGGTCTTTCGCTCCCTGGATGAAAGCAGCGCGAACAAGATCTTCGCTAATACTGCCCAGACTTAGCTTATTTGAATTGAAGCGCGTGATGAAGTCTAGTAAAGACTCATCTTCCTCTCGGATGCAGTTGAGGATTGTCCATTGCTCTTCAGTGTACTTTCTTTGTTGACTGAAGTGTTGGCTGAACTTCTGTTGGAAGTCTGCCCAATCGTAGATGTGGTGGACCGGTAGACGGTCGAACCACGCTCTGGCTGCTCCAACCAGCGTCATCTGGAACATATAACACCACGTGGGTTCCGTCCAGTTGCTGACGGTTGCCCCCGCTATGAATCTGTTCAAATGATCGTCTGGGTCGGATATACCATCATAAGTGCCGATGTTGGACATCTGTTTGGCACTTCTTGGGGCGATTGCTTCCGCAATGTCCCTTGCAAACTTGGAGGTTCCCGCATTTGCAGCGGTTGGTCTGAAGGTTTTAGAGAAGTCACGTGGGTTTCCACCCGCGTTTTTTGGTTTGAAGGTTTCTCCAAAATTCCTTCTTGGTTGGAAGTCCGTTTCCTTACGCTTCCCTTTCGCCCTATGGCGAGGGTTTACGTCGGTGTCGGATTCTTCCGAATCATCGTCCAAGTACTCGCAGTCATTGCTCATGTTGAGTTGTTGTCAAGTGCTTCCGAATTCGTCAGCCTGTTGGAGTGAACGTAAGCATTCGTCCAACTCTGCTTGGAATTCTTTCTGACGTGCTTCCGCCCACGCTTTAACTTGATCAAGTGTTTGGTGGGGGAACCTCGTCTGTCGTCTTTCCGCCTGGGTATCAATGAATCCCAGGGGATGATTGTTTACTGCACTTGCCCCGGCTCGGGTAACCGGGGTAGTGTTCGTAAAATTTACTGCACTTGCTCCGGCTTGAGTAACCGGGGTAGTGTTCGTAAAATTTGTGTGATCGCCGGTGTTCCTCCCAGTAGCTGGGGTTGTGATTACCGGGATTTCTTGGTCACTCGCTGGCTTTGGCAACGGAGTAACCTTAACCATCTTTCCAGAAGTTTGAAAAAACTGAAAATTAGTTCTAGCTTTTATGCATGGATGGCGCCAATGAAGAAACACTAAGTGACCCCGGGCAGATTACGGATAATCTGGGGGTTAAATAGATGTTTCCCACGAGGGGTTAGGTCCGGCAAAGATGGTTCTTCTGATGACCTGCAAAACAGACACCGTGAGCTCGTCACTGAGAAGGGGGGGGGGGTACCTCCTTGTGACCACCCTCCGGCGTGAGAATCAGACTAGATTGCTCTTGAATATAAGTGTATATTAAGAGATTGCTAGAGAAGATAAGATAATGAGATATAAGATAATCCTACTATTCCAAGGTGTTGGAGTATTTATAGCCGAAGGTATGTTTCCAAGAAGGTACAGCCGGCTGAATAGTATTCCTGTTCTGCCAACTGTGGGCTACGCACATGCCATGCTGGTGGTTGGTGGGTAGGCAGCGGCTGATAGTGACCAGGCCGGCTGTGTACTATTCCTTTTCCACCAACTGCAGGCTATGTACGTGCTACGACAGGTTGGTGAGTAGGCAGCGGCTGATAGTGACATTAAGTAATAGAGCATGCTGCTCGTTGTACTGTTGTCAGTGAGCTGTCGCAGCTTTGGTCAGATCTTTTGTCCATACCTCGTCAGGTACAGTACAAAAGATCCTCCAGTGGCTCATTTGGGCGGGAGTTTTCCCGGCTTTGGGCGGGAGTATTCCCGGCTTGCTCACTCCTTCTTCAGGTGACATTACTGAATTATTTAAGAGTTAAGTGCCTTGTGCGTGTAGCCTTGCTGCACGGGTAGCCTTCCCTGATGGCTAGTATCCGTTGCTGCGGGAACAGGCGGAGTACGTCGACCATTGGGAGGCTTTTCCTGCGGGAACAGTTTGCGTACTGCGCGTAAGGACGTCACGTCTCTGAGCATGGTGGGTCTTGCGGATCCAGTTGGTTTCTGCGCAGACGTCTCTATTCAAGGTGAGTCTTGCGAGTTTAGCCTTTGCGCAGACGTCCCTGTTGAAGGTGAGTCTTGCGGGTTCAACTGCACAGACGTCCCTTTTTGAGGTGAGTCTTGCGGGTCCAACTGGACTCTGCTGGAACCTACCTCTTCAAATCTCTACACATTTTGTTATTTAAAAAATAATTAAAACGGAGTGAGTTAATATTTGAAAGAATGATGTAGATTTGTGATTAGCATTAAAAAAATCTTATTGGTGAAAAGTATCATATCCACGTCACCACGTGCACTTGATCTGTAGTGAACCGACTTCTTAAATATATAACTATATAAATAAGTAGTTGTAAAATAATAAATAAATTGTTTATGGAAATAATTGAAATCGTAGAGACAATAACGGATCATTGCACAAACTCACCTGCATATGATGAGACGCATAAGACTACACCAAGGTAAACGAAATACAAAGCATACTGCATCAATTCAATCCAATTCAAATAATAATAATCAGATCTAAATTTGTACGAAACAGAAGATAATAATTAATAATATAACGAACTATCACCTTGGAGACTTCATGAGTCATGGTGTTTAAGTCGGACTGGTTTTTGCCGAAGCCGTTGACCATTTGACCGAACAAGAGGAAGAAGAAGGGCATGGAGGAGCCGTGAACGATGGCGCCGATGGTACCGAGGAGCATGAGGACATAATCGTAATTATCAGCGAATGAGAAGAGTTTGTAGAACGGAAGAGTTTGGTCTTTCTTCTTCTCTGCCTGAGCCGGCATTGCTTTCGCCGGTTCCGTCATTATAATATTAATAAACTGTGGTTGTGTACGGAAGGTTTTTATAAATGAGAGGAGAGATTAAATGCCATGAAATGGAGGTCGAGTTGAGTTGGAGAGTGAGAGAATGGACTTGTGGTCAAAGGAAGTGAAGGAGAGTTGTTATATAAAAGAGGAGGGTGTGGGGTTAACTATGGTTGAGTTGAGTTGAGTTGAGTTGAGTTGAGTTGAGGTGAGGTAAAGGACAAAATGGGAATTTCAAGGACACTGTGTTTGCAGGGTACCAGATCAGGTTAGCTGGGAATTATACCCGACCCGATCCAGGATATATTTATATTTTTTTGAAAAATAAATTTAGAAAAAGAAGAAAAAGAAGAAGAAAATCACTTAGATGACTATTGAGTATTGACTAAGCGGAAAAAGCCGAAGTAAACATGCAGAAAAGCATGGGTTATGGAGGTTTTAAGAAAAGTAAGAGTTTTAGAAGGTGACAAATGATAAGTGAGTGAAAAGTCTGGGTTATATGAGTTTTATCTAATAGGCGGACCTATAGACGGACAAACAATTTGCTGACAGGTGATAATTTTTAGAGGAAATGACTACGTAAACGTTTGTGAGGGGAAACGTCGGAGCCCTATACATTTCATTCGATTTGGGCAGTAGACACTACCTCCACTTAATGGCTAGGGATGAGAAACTACCTCCACTTAATGGCTAAGACTCAGGCGTTTCTCTTCACAAAGAGTCGAGGTATGCGTTTCATCTGGAAAAAGCCACATGTTAGCAAATCGTTGGTCCGCCTGTGGGTCCCGCAATCAAAGGTAGCCTTTGTAACCAAGACGTCACGTGTCGCTTTCTGGATGCTCTTGTTTCTCGTGAAACCCCTATTGTCCACACGTTTCCATATTTATGTTGGCTTTTCCTATGGTTATTTTAGTGATTTTTTCTAAATAAAATATATAAATTTTTAATGAGGTTTCACTAAAAGAAAAGATTTGTTTTCTTGTTATCAAAAACATAAAGTATCCTGAAGAGGTAGGTCCCAGCAGAGCCCAGTTGGACCCGCAAGACTCACCTAAAACAGGGACGTCTGCGCAATGACCAACTGCTCCAGCAGGACCCACCATGCTCAAAGAACCTTACGCGCAGTACGCCAGCTGTACCCGCAGGGAAAGCCTCCCAATGGTGAAGTACCCCACCTGTTCCCGCAGCTGCGGATACAAGCCATCAGGGAAGGCTACCCGCACTAACAGCAAGGCTACACGCACAAGGCGTTAGCTACTTCAGTAGTCACATGAAGGAATGAGCAAGGCGGGAATACTCCCGCCCAAGTGAGCCAGTCCGTATGCTTCTGGAAGGTCTTTCGTACTATACCTACTAAGGTATGGGCGGAACAGACAAATTGACCAGAGCAGCCCATGAACCAATCACAGGATGACAGCTCACCGACAACAATACGAGGAGGAGCACCCTCTAGTACTGTTTGTCACTATTAGCCGCTGCCTACTCACCAACCCTTACGATGGAACGTGCGCAGCCTACAGTTGGTGGAACAGTGCGTAGCCGGCAGTAAAGGAACAGTATACAGCCGACCTTATTACTGTTGGCCGTAACCTATCCACCAACCAGCATGGCCTGTGCATAGTCCACTGTTGGTAGAACAGGAATACTATTCAGCCGGCTGTACCTGCTTGGAAACCTACCTTCGGCTATAAATACTCCAACACCTTGGAATGGTAAGGACATCATCTGATATCTCAATCTTATCTAGCAATCTCTTAATATACACTTATATTCAGAGCAATCTAGTCTGATTCTCACGCCGGAGGGTGGTCACAAGGAGGAACCCCCCCTTCTCAGTGACGAGCTTACGGTGTCTGTTTTGCAGGTCTCTAGAAGAACAACCTTCTCAGCTGGACCTCATCCCCGTGGGAAACTTTACTTAACCCCCAGATTATATATAATCTGTCCAGGGTTCACTTAGTGTTTCTTCATATCCAAAAACATTTTGGCAGTGTAAAATATCTTTTTAGCTTATCGGGTCTTACTTTTCTAAAACATAAACTACATTTTATCTGTTTTCTTTCTTAGAAAAGTAACAAATAAATAATCAATGTTACATGTTATGCTAGAAAATTTGTATGATCTTAGTAAAGATATATATTTTATTTATGAAGAGTAATATAATACCGTTAATAAAAAGACATTATGGTAAAATGTGTAAAATACATCCTACAGAAAGTAACATCACCATAAATGAGAAGAATCTTGGTCATGTGATGAACACATATTTTTAGGAACATATTTCGTGGCTATTTTTATATTTTTCTACAAAGATACTACCAACTAAAGTAGTGATTATAACGATGTTGTAAAACAAGATTTTGAAGGTAAAGTATTCGTTGAATAGTCGCTGTAAGGTAGGATGTCAAGGCAATTTTTTCCATCTAATTATTCGAAATTGGTCACGGTTTTTTCATGTTTTAATTTTTGTGGCACCGATTTTTCCATGGTTTAATCTTTTGTGGAATATATAATTTTTTGAGATAAGATAGGGGTAACTCATGGCAAGACTCGAGAGAACATTGTCTAAGATATTTTTTTAATTGTAGAATATATGATTTTTTGAGATAAGATAAGGGTAACTCATGGCAAGACTCGAGAGGACATTGTCTAAGATATTTTTTTTAAAAATTTACGTGAAGGTAGAGAGTTCTCTTATCTATTTATTCCAAATTTCTCACATCAGTTCCGAGTTACTCATGGAACTTGTAATCAAAAATGAGTTAACGGGTTGATTTTATAGTTAAAACCAAAAATTGCTTAATGGTTTGCAATTGCAAGTCCATTGTTGTAAACTCGATCGAGTATTCGACGCTTACTCGCCACTCAACACCCTTACGAGGCAATGTTCTCCAACTCGACTTATATTACTTAGACTCAAATCTAGATAGTCAACTTGGAGCTACCCAGCAATTACTCGGATTTAGTTGGTAATTACTCGGATCTATTATGTGGATAACTCAGAGCCACTAAGCGATTACTTTGAGCTAGTCAGCTAAAAATGTTAAAGAATGAATATAAAGTTTAAAATACTTTGGTATTAAAAAAAATGTAATCTTGTCATGAAAAGAGTTCAAATAAATTTTGATAAATGTGAGAAGATTTTAAAATAAAACACATGCCACAGTAATAGTATACTATACCATGTAAATAGAACACTTACATTTTTTTTAAAACTATTAATCTCAAATACTAGATCATATATCCAAGGGTCTAAATTTATTCTTATATTTCTCACAAAACTATTGTTTTTTTATAATAACCATATTCTTGTTATTTATATTGATATTTACCTATTTTGTTATATATATTAACAAACTTATGATATTTGACATACATATAATTACCCAAACATTAATTTCTAATTTACTATGTCTGATTACTCCCCGAGTATAAAAACAATTAGGACCAACATTATCCTACAATAGTAACTCGGAAGTTGGTAATTGCAAATGTAGTTGGTCAGTATAGACAACATTTGAGTTGCTGCGTGAGAAATTGGTTTAGAAAAAATTAAGAGCCAAGGAAATCCGGCTACACAAGTTTTTTGGTCCACCATTTGAATCAACAAGTCACGGGTATACACAACTTCGTTTTCAAGTCACTGTAACATATTTTATATTCGTATGTAGTCAATAGGAGTGAAAATAAAAACCACCACAAAGAGTTTACCAAACATGTTGCATCAATACTTATAAGTGGGTAAAGGAGTGAAAATAAAAACTACCACAAAGAGTTTACTAAACATGTTGCGTCAATTCTTATAAGTGGGTAGCAAAAGCATATAGTCAAATAGTACCAAAGTGTTGAAATGATGTATTTTCTTACGTGATAAGGTTCGAGTCTCATTGTTGACAAAAATGATATAATTATAGAAGTAAATTTAGGAGTGTGTGACAATGTAAGCTTGTCATTAAATAAAATCTGAAGGGGTGAAACTTTAAGTGCATTCACATTACAAGATTCTTATCATGGAAAATGAAAACTCTTAAATTATTTATTATCTATTTCATGAATGAAAATAAATTTTCAAAATTAGTAAAAAAAAACAATGTTCAATTAATTTTCCAACAAAATATGACAAGAGTATCATGCAATGATGCAAGTGATATTGTAGTGCACGTTTTGAATGGATGGAAAAACATATCGGGGATGTACTAGTTGTTCAGGCTTGTACAAATTGATCGATGCATTCTCGGGTCCATAAAACCTACAAATGTAACAATTAGTGATTAAGATGATAAGATAGCATTCAATACGCATGTAAACGTTTTTGTTTTGCTTTGGGTTAGCTGTTGTCTAACCGGGTTTGTGGGCTCAGTAAAATTGTCTTAAAAATATATGCATGTGGAATAGATTTTTTTTTCACAAACTAGTCTACTTGAGTTTATTTCAAATTTGACTATTTTATATAACAAAGCTTGTGCTTAACTTCTTCCCTAAAACATTTTTGTAACATCCTAAAATATTATAATGATAAATAAAGAAAGTTACGTTTAGTGATTTCGCGTTATTAATTTATTTAATATCGAGTAAAGAACGGATCATGGACTTAGATTAATTAAGGTGGATTAAGTGGTAATGGGCTTTAGGTCTCACGGGCTTCAAGAGGTATAAATATCCTCCTAAACCACCATAAAACCCTAAACCTCATTTCATTCCATCTTAATCTCTACACACTCAAACACACACACACACCCCTACACCATAAACCTTCGGGCGAGAGTGAAGGTGAGATCCGAGCCACACAAGCATCGATTCTGGATATATTCTCGTGATACAAGATAGATTCGAGGCCTAACTTTCGTAACCAAGCTATACTGTAACCTTCAAACGCGTTAAAGGTATGTTCTCCATGTTAAAGTTTACGTTTTCATGAACGGTTAGTCTTGAGACTTAAACCCATAGGAGATCGGGCCTAAACTAGTATTAAAGTGGCAAACTTGATGTTAAAATGAACCTAACGAATCTGCGATTATGAGCGGCCCGTTAAAGAAAACCTTATTGAACGTTTTAAGCTTAAATGTCCAAACTTTACGTGTTTTCGGGTCAAACCTTATCCAAAAACGACCATAGGAATGATCACGGGTTAGTCAAATACCATACCCATGGATTTCTCGGTAAAACGATAAGGATTTTGGGGATCAAAGATGAACAGCGGCGGCTGCTGACAACTTCGCCTACAAGCGAACTTCGCTTGCAAGCAAGTTCGCCTAGCTGATAACTTCGCCTAAGGCCAAGTTCGCCTAACTGATAACTTCGCCTAAGGCCAAGTTCGCCTAGCTGATAACTTCGCCTAAGGCCAAGTTCGCCTAACTGATAACTTCGCCTGGTGATAAGTTCGCCGATGATAACTTCGCCTGGCATATGTTCGCCTAGGGTTAACTTCGCCGATCACTAACTTCGCCTATGCTTAAGTTCGCTTAATGTTAAGTTCGCTTATTGTTAAGTTCGCTTAATGATAAGTTCGCTGAAGTTAGCAAATTATAAAATAAATTAAAAACCTAATGAAAAATGTGTTAAGACAGTTAATGGAAATAAAATGTTTCCAAGCTGACCTGGCAGCTCGACCCCAGCCAGGGGCTCTGCCCCTTGGACCCTGCTAGGGGCTGCCGCCCCTAGACCCCGCTGCCAGGGGCGCTGCCCCCGGACCCCCGTTCGTTGTGGGTTATATAAAGATAGAAATACTATACGAGTAGTAGTAGTTAATTGATACATGTAAATATTATACAGTTAGCCGTGCACAGCTCAAGAAGGGAATAACGATTAACGGAGAGCGTAACAGGATTCAGGTGAGTTTCTAGCCCCATTTATGTGTTATGTTTTCGGGACTCTGCGCATACTCAATATGTTTGTTAATACGCTTATCCTATGAGATAAGTGTATGCCTTATGTGAATAATGTGAAATGTATGAATGATTGCTTGATGGTACGTGAACGATCTTCGGATATTGCACGTACTGTCAGGTTGTAACGCTATGTATAAGGTAAGTATGATATGTATGCTTATGTGTATGAATGCGATAAAGTTAATAAAAGAAGGAAAGGATGGCTGTATGGTTACGAAGAGGGTACCGGGCCCTAATAATACTCGAGGTATGATGTATGGTTGTATGGTAACGAGGAGGGAATCGAACCCTACTAATATTCGAGAACTAGGGAACCGAACCCTACTAATATTCGAGGAAAGAGGGTACCGAGCCCTAATAATACTCGAGGAAAGAGGGTACCGAGCCCTAATAATACTCGAGGAAGGAGGGTACCGAGCCCTAATAATACTCGAGGAATGTAGGGCGTAATGCTCTTTATAACGTAAGATATGAAAGCAAGTTAATACAAAAGAAAGTATGAAAGTATGAAGGTATGAAAGTATGAATGAAAGAATATAAGTTGGTGTGTATTGTATAATGTATGATTAACTAGAACTCACTCAGCGTAGCTGACTTTTAGTATGCACGCAGGTGAGTAGGATGAGGCAGCTCGCTTGAGGAGACACGTGGCACTGAATAAGAGGCTGGCATCGGAAGACTCAAGATGTTTAAGTTTAAGGTTTTGTTTATTTTGAAAGACAAGATGATGTTTTAAGACAAGATGTGTTTTGTTATGAAATGTTTTATGAAAGCTTTTATATTCCGCGAATGTTTTAACTAACTCTGATATTTAGAACTGCGTTTATGAGTAAATCCAACACGAAAGTAGGGCTACCGGTAACGGGGCCTTACAATTTTTGTATTTTACTAAATTATAAAGCCTACTATTATAGCATTTATAACATAACCAAATTATATAGCAATATTTACATTAAGTACTATGTTATTAACCCGTGTACGACACAAGTGGAAATATAGAAATCGTCTAACACATGTAATTTAACAGGACAACATAAGCTGTAATATATTTTTTGGGAAGATAACATGATATTTAGTCATAAATAAATAATACTGGTAAGAAAACAAATGATTGTCAAACACAAAGTTAAACCAAATAACATTCAAAGTATAATGTTTAGAAACATAACTGAAAGTTGAAAATGTAAAATTTATAAGTTATAAACCCATGTGATACACGGGTTGAGTAAAAAATATTCTAAAACTTAAAAAGTTTGATAATAAATAATTACATTTTATTTATATTTGAATATTTTACATTTTCAATTATGTATTGGTGTTACATTTGCAATTTATAAACGTATAGATGCATATTTAAATTTGAAGAAAATAAATACTATATAGTCATGCCATACTCTTAGAAGATAGAAAAGGAAATAGAATGAAATTTCCTAAATGAAATATAGATTAATTTATATAGTATCATTACGTGTGTGTGTGTGTTGGGGGGGGGGGGGGGTGGATCTTTTATAAAGTGGAGTTGTGCATGTGCAACATGATGTCAAAATGAATCTTTAGTTTTACCAATAGCAAGGCCACCATTTACAAAAGTGTTTTACAAGCAAACTTTGTATCTAACATCAACTCAGAATAATAAAAATTTACATTAGGATTAACAACATGCATAATGTCAAAGGTTGAGTTGACCCGATACACATAAAATCTAGCTTTATTATTTAGAACTTACATTGTTACATTATATTGTACGGAGTAACATTTTTGTGAATAAAATGATTTGTGGAGTTAGCACAATTATTATGCATTGGAGATAAAAACATGGATCAATCAATTTATCTGAGGTCCAAATACCACATCTAATAATAATGTTTCTCAATTCTCATCATTTGAGCTTCACTGAGAAGCACAATTTGGACTAAATTCAGAGTGTGCTGTAGAACAAAACTTATTAACAAAAGAAATATCTCAAATGTCAAATCCTAGTTATTGGTGAAAAACCAAAAGAAGGAAGCAAGTAGACAAAAACCCTAAGATTAGTATTGACTTCTTCTCCACAAAACCTTGGACAAATATATCCCTGTTACAAAAAGTTGTAAATATAATCAATATATTAGTATTGAATGAGAATTATATGATATAAAATTTCAACCCTCTCAATAACATCCAAGAATGAGAGTGTGTGTTACCGCAACAATATAACAAATGTTTTTATATTTTATTCTTTTGAACTATTGTAAGAAATATAGTTTATATACGCTAAAAACGATAGCAAGATAACCAGAGCGGCTCTTATAATTACTCACTTGGCCCAATTTCCCTCCAGGGTTAAAAGAAAAAAAAATCCGCTCAAGGTTAAGGTAGACCATAACATAAGTACACAGCCTAAATTTAGGTTGATGATCACGAAACAGTTCGGATATACTAACCTGCCAAGGTTGTTGATCGCAAAACTCCCAGATGAGTGCATATTGTAAATAAGGTACGAAAAAGAGACTCGTTAGATGTAAACATTGAATCAACTTGTCACCTATTAGAAACAAAAATCAACCAATAATCAACAATAGTGCATTTGAATAACCTTGAGATCGAGTTGTAGAAAATATGAGGGATATACCAAGGGTTTGACGACCCGATTGAATGGTTTTGCTAGCATGGTTATGACGTGTCCGATAAGTGAGTCGCTGCACCATATCCGGACCAGCATAAAGGAAGATAATCATATACTGTAAATATGTAATACACATAAACGGTTACACTCATTGCGATTTAAATTATATATATATGATTAAATACAATTAACAAAATATAAAAGGAAAAAATAATAAAACTAATAATAATAATATAAATAAAATATGTACATATTAAGATGAAGTCATCAATCCTAGTGCCCTAAACCATGTAAATGAGAAATTTAAATACAAATCTATACAAAAAAAAAGGTAACTGCTATAAAGATCAACATTTTGAATAAGAAATAACTTTGAACTTCATCATCATAGTTTTTTCATCACGGCCATTCATAAACATCAATACTCTTAGGAGCATAAGAAACCATATTGTGACATCTGCCCTGATCCGACCCGACCCAGGTACCCGTTTCTCTGACCCGATCTCTTTCTTTTATGATTTAATATTTATTTATACTTATATTTTACTTTTAATAATAAAAATATATATTTCCTTCCCGCCTTTTTCTCTCTCTTTCTTTCCGCCGTCCCCTCCCTCTTCCTTCTCTCATTCCGCCTTCTTTTCCCTCTTGTCGCCGTCCCGCCCTTAAGCCTTGTTTCCCTCAACTCTATGCTTGTCCTTTGGTTCTTCCCGCCTAAGGATGTCTGCAGCTCCACGCGCCAGACTCCTTACATGGAAGCCTGCGTGAAGACATCTTGTTCCTGCGATGCGTGAAGAGAACTCTTCTCGCAGCGCGCTAAGAATGCATGTTCTTCCCGCAATGCGCTAAGAATGTATGTTCTTCCCGCGATGCGCTTAGAATTCTAGTTCACGCAGCACGCTAAGGATGTGATTCTTCCCGCAGTGCGCTAAGGATTGTTGTGCCAGCCTTCGCGCTCGCGCACTCAGCCTTCCCGCGCTTAACCCTTGTATCTTCTGTTTAAATCTAGCCGTTTGCTTTTGTGTTGTCTTATCTTTTGAGCCGTTGACCTAACCCATCTAATGTCTGAATAGTTACTTTCAGCGCAGCATGCGTACCAACCCCATTGGTTGGCAGATAAAGTGACTGACATAATCTTTTGAGATCTGCTTTTCCATGCTTTATCCAGTACCTTTATCTGTCCTCCCCCATGCCTTTTTCTGAATCCTGTCAGCCTTTTTCCCTTTTTCCCTGCTACCATATCTTTTGATATCTTTACTTTTCAGAACTTTTTACCGTTGATATCTTTTCTTTTACTTTTTGAGATCTTTTCCCCTTTTTCTAGGGTTTGTGTCTCCTAGGGTTTTCCTATAAATAATAATAATATTTTCATAACACATCACACACAAACACTTAATCTCTCCTGTTCTCTTGCTCCTTGCTCTCTCTGCCGTCTTCCTCTCTGCCTCCGTCTTCCTCCCTGTTCTGCCCTGCTTTTCCGGTAATATATATATATTATATAATAATTTACTTATTAATTATGCTAACTTATTATCAAGACTTAAAACAGATCGTTAAAACAATAATCTTAATTATAGGTTAACTTTGCTTGTTTAAGAGTTGATTCTTGCATATCTTTCACCGCATCATTTATCAAGTGAGTTATCTCGTATCTAATCCCTTTTTATTTTAAATGCTTTGGGATGTTCATGTGTTCATACAAAACTTGAGTCTTAAACTGTTTATGAACTTTAGTCGCGCAGTATCCCATGTGTTGAGGACGTAGACTTGGCTGTTTATTTGTATGTGTGGATCATTAACCGTCTTGTCGGTCTATTCCGCAGTTTTCATGGTACCATTAGATGAACACGGGAGAACTATCGTTTATGATTTTCTCTTTTGTTACACTTGCACAGTTAGTCTTGTTTGTGAGCTCAATTGTGAGCACTGGCAGTCTTGTCTCTTAGAGTTGGTCCCGATCTGATTACACCCTTGTTGAAACCCAGACATACACATGTTGCGCGCAGATTTATTGTTATCTATGTATTGTATTAAAAACTTGATTTCTCACCAACACGCAAGTGTTTGACGTTTATTTTAACACATGTTCAGGTTTGCAGTAGCTGTTTTGGAGCTTGTGGACACGTAGGACGTTTTTACTTTTGGACCTAGAATTAAAATGTATCAGGACAAGTTAATGATGTTTGAATGTTATAATTTATAATATATTGATTTATGTTTGATTTATGTTCTTTATTTTCCCCGCTGCGCGTGCGCGATAAAATGTGTATTAATAAATATTGACACCAATAGTGTCACGAGTAATGAAACAATATGTGGCGCCCCGATGTATAATCCGCCTTTGGTCGGGGTGTTACAGATTGGTATCAGAGCTCGTTGACTTTAGGATAGGTGGTTAGACGTAACGGCCTAGAATACCTAAGAGTCCCTTCTCGCGCATGAGAGAAATCTCATGTTTGCGTGCTTATTGTTAATTACTCGTTATTTATGAATATGCTCGCACTTGCGCAGTATATGATTTTATGTTTTATTTCGCGATATTTCGATTTTGGTTGAATTTCGATTTTTATTGATTTTACTTACATATTCGTTTGTGGGATTTGAAAATCCGAAAAGTCATGGTGATACATGAATAGTTGATTTTCAATTTCCATTTACGATTATGTTCTGAGGTTGGAGACTTGAAAAGTCATGGTGATACATGAATTGTCAACCTCCAATACTCATTTTCTTGTATATTTTATATTGAAGATTGGAAAGTCATGGTGATACATGAATCGTCAATCTCCAATACTCGTTTACTCGTATATTTTAAATTGGGAATTCGGAAAGTCATGGTGATACATGAATTGTCGATTTCTGATTCGAATTTGTTACCTTTATTAAGTCTGCATTTTGGGTCATTTATTTTACTTTAACTTTTGATAGCATCTAACTCCGTGAAACCAAGCTTTATAAAGTTATACTTTGCGATAAAACCAAGATATTAACTAAAATTAAAACTTTTATAGAATGCCTCCGCTATCTCGCCGATTTCAGAGAAGAGAAGCCTCGCGCATGTGTAGACAGCAACGTTCCCAGGAAATGGCCGCCGCAATAGCCCAAGCTTTGAGCCAAAACAATACCAACACCTCGAGTTATAACATTAAGACATTTAATGCGGGTAACCCTCCAAAGTTCACAGGTCTCGAAGGAGCCACCGTGATGCTCCAGTGGCTCGAGAAGATAGAAAACACTTTCCTTCACACCCAATGCCCCTCAGACAGACGAACCCTATATGCTTCCAGTGTCCTGGAATCCAGAGCGCTTACATGGTGGAATGGAGTAGCCCATGCGCGTGGCGCAGAGGCTGCTTCTAGCATGACATGGGAGGAATTCAAGGAAATTCTTACGCGAGAATTCTGCCCTCCCAACGAAGTTAAGCGCCTGGAGGAAGAATTTTGGAACTTGAAGCAGTACAGCGGTGAAGCGCGCGAGTACGCGACGCGCTTCCACGAGCTAAGCTTACTGGTCCCTCACCTTGTTACCCCTTCACGCCGAGCAATCGAGAAATTCCTTGGGGGTCTCCCCATGGAAATTCAAGATTCTGTATGGGCCAGAAACCCAGTTACCCTCTCTGACGCCATTGAGTTGGCCGCTGTGCTCAGCGACAACCATGTCAGAGCAGGAACTCTGTTCCTGCGGGGAACTGAGAAGACCAAAACCACCAAAACTGTCCCTGAACCCGCAGAAACCAAACCAGAACCCTCAAACCGTAACAACCTCAAGCGCAGGCGCAAGGCCTATGCGCTTACCAACCCGCCCATTGTCCAGCAACCCGTTTACCAACCCCCAGTTTACGCGCCTAACCCACTGTCAACCTACCCAGCACCTCCTGCAGTCCATAACTATGCCTTAACCAATCCAGCACTCCCTGCCCCGCCAACTAAGAAACCTTACACAGGAAACCATCCCTTTTGCCCAACCTGTAGATTTCACCACCCAACCCAAACCCCGTGTCGACTTTGTAACCGATGTGGCCGTACTGGTCACACTGCTGAGAACTGTAGAGTCCTTCTCGCCAATCCAATTGCGCCAACACCACCAGTCTACCCGCAGAATCCACAACCAACCTACCAAAACCCACGACCCAGATCGTGCTTTAACTGCGGTGATCCCAGTCATTTCCGGAACGCGTGCCCGAGACTGCAAGTGCAAATCACACAAGCGAATCCGGTGAACCAGATTTCGAACCAAGTGACGCGTGGACGAGCTTTTAACATAACCGCGCACCAAGCGCAAGCGAATAATGACGTAGTTAATGGTACATTTTTACTTAACGGATTTTATGCTTCTGTACTTTTTGATACTGGCGCCGATCGAAGCTTTATCTCTCGCGCCTTCGAGCAGAAGCTTGCGCGACCGCGCAACGATTTAAAAGAAGATTTTTCAGTTGAATTGGCTAATGGTGAAATTATTTTAATTAACTCAGTGATTAAAGATTGTACGCTTAATCTTAACGAAAACGATTTTCTGATCGACCTCATCCCTATGCCTCTTGGAAGCTTTGATGTTATCATTGGTATGGACTGGCTCTCGCATAATCGCGCCGAAGTTATTTGCGCCAAGAAATTGATTCGCCTACCTCGAGAAAATGGTGATCTTTACATTTACGGCGAAAAACCCTCCAGTGGTCTTAAACTTATGTCTTGCGCCGAAGCCCAAAGGCTCATGCGGAAGAAGTATATTGCATTCCTAGCCCATGTGGTTAAGCCTGCTGAAGAGAAGAAGCTTCGCGATATCCCTGTTGTGCGTGATTTCCCTGAAGTTTTTCCTGATGATCTTCCTGGTATCCCTCCCGCTCGTGAAGTCGAGTTCCGTATTGATCTTGTCCCTGGTGCTTCCCCCGTAGCTAAATCTCCTTATCGTCTTGCACCCGCTGAGATGCAAGAATTGGCCAGCCAACTTCAAGAGTTGACTGCTAAAGGATTCATTCGCCCTAGCTCTTCGCCCTGGGGTGCTCCGGTGTTGTTCGTTAAAAAGAAAGATGGATCGTTTCGCATGTGTATTGATTACCGCGAGTTGAACAAACTCACCATTAAAAACCGGTATCCCTTACCGCGTATTGACGACCTCTTTGATCAACTCCAAGGTGCCTCTTGTTTCTCGAAGATTGATCTCCGCTCTGGCTATCACCAGTTGCGCATCCGCGATGAAGATGTTCCGAAGACTGCTTTTCGAACTCGTTATGGCCATTTTGAATTCTTGGTCATGTCCTTCGGTCTAACCAACGCACCCGCCGTTTTCATGGATCTAATGAATCGGGTGTGTAGGCCTTTCTTGGATAAATTCGTGATTGTGTTTATCGATGATGTTCTGGTGTATTCTAAGACCAAGGCCGAGCATGAGCAACATCTTCGGTTGGTGTTGCAGAAGCTTCGAACCGAGCAGCTCTATGCTAAGCTTTCCAAGTGTGAATTCTGGTCTGATGAAGTACAGTTTCTTGGTCATGTTGTAAACAAGATGGGTATTCATGTCGACCCATCCAAGATTGAAGCAATCAAGAACTGGATTACGCCATCCTCTCCTTCTGAGATCCGTTCCTTTCTAGGCTTAGCTGGTTATTACCGGCGCTTTATTTCGAACTTCTCGAAGATCGCTTTGCCTTTAACAGCTCTGACGCACAAAGGTAAACCGTATATTTGGGGCTCGAAGCAAGAAGAAGCCTTTCTATCGCTCAAGCGATTGTTGTGTGAAGCTCCTGTTCTTGCGCTACCTGAGGGTAATGATGATTTTGTCGTATACTGCGATGCCTCCAACCAAGGTCTCGGTTGTGTTCTTATGCAACGAGGCAAGGTTATCGCTTACGCATCAAGGCAACTTAAGGTTCATGAAAAGAATTATACAACTCACGACCTCGAACTAGGTGCAGTTGTTTTTGCCTTGAAGATCTGGAGACACTACCTTTATGGTACTAAGTGTATCCTTTACACTGACCATAAAAGCCTTCAGCATATCTTTGATCAAAAGGAACTTAACATGAGGCAACGCCGATGGAACGAACTCATCAGCGATTACGATTGTGAGATCCGGTATCATCCTGGTAAGGCTAATGTGGTAGCCGATGCGCTCAGCCGAAAACCCTGCCAACTTAACTGTATCTTGCCGCGCACCCAGCTTCACTTCGCGCCGATTCAAAGCAACCTTGAATCGCGTATTCGTGACGCGCAGCGCGCATCCATCAGTAACGGTAACCTTCGCGCCGAGTTAGCGTGTGGCGCGGAAGCGCACTTTGTCCCTAATCTGAGTGGAATTCTCTGCTATCTTAATCGCATCTGGATTCCCTTTGATGAGAATCTTCGCGCTGATATCCTGAGTGAAGCGCACAAATCTCGGTATTCTATTCATCCTGGCGCTGATAAGATGTACAAGGATTTGCGCATAACTTATTGGTGGCCCGGTATGAAAAAGGATATTGCTGTGTTCGTAGCTAAATGCCTGACTTGTTCTAAAGTGAAAGCTGAACACCAACGCCCATCTGGTTTGCTCGAACAACCAGAAATTCCTACGTGGAAATGGGAATGTGTAGCAATGGACTTTATTACCAAGTTACCTTTGACAGCAAGCAAGCATGATAGCATTTGGGTAATAGTGGATCGATTGACTAAGTCTGCTCACTTCCTGCCCATTCGTGAAAACTACCGTGTTGAGCAACTCGCGCAGCTTTATGTCAAGGAAATTGTCTGCCGCCATGGTACTCCTTTGAGCATCATATCCGATCGCGATGGCCGTTTTATATCTCGCTTTTGGAAATCTCTCCAATCTGCGCTAGGAACTCGCTTGGACATGAGTACGGCATATCATCCTCAGACTGACGGTCAGTCTGAGCGAACTATTCAAACTCTTGAGGATATGCTCCGATCTTGTGTTCTTGATTTTGGAGGTAATTGGGATTCGCACCTGCCTTTGATTGAGTTCTCTTATAATAACAGCTATCATTCCAGTATCGGTATGGCCCCATTTGAAGCACTTTACGGTCGTAAGTGCCGCTCCCCGATTTGTTGGAGCGAAGTGGGTGAAGCTCAAATCACAGGACCCGAACTTGTTCAAGAGACAACCGATAAAATCGCCAAGATCCGTGATCATCTGCTGACTGCCAGAAGCCGACAGAAGAGTTACGCAGATCGTAGGCGAAAGCCTCTCGAATTTCAAGTTGGTGATCTTGTTCTCCTCAAAGTGTCGCCCTGGAAAGGTGTTGTCCGCTTTGGGAAGAAGGGTAAGCTTGCTCCTCGTTATGTCGGTCCATTCAAGATTCTCGCGCGTGTGGGAAAAGTTGCCTACAGACTTGACCTGCCGCCCGCGCTCAGTAATGTGCATCCAACGTTCCATGTATCCAATCTCAAGAAGTGTTTAGCGGACGAGAACCTTCACATTTCACTCGATGAAGTTCAAGTTGATGAATCTATGCATTTCGTTGAGAAGCCTGTTGAGATTATGGATCGCGAGGTTAAGCAAACCAAGCGCAGTCGTATCCCTATCGTGAAAGTTCGTTGGGAGTCCAAGCGCGGAGCCGAGTTTACATGGGAAAGGGAAGATCAAATGAAGATCAAGTACCCGCACCTGTTCTCTGCGCAACCTACTTCGAGATAAATTTCGGGACGAAATTTCTTAAAGTAGGGGAGACTGTGACATCTGCCCTGATCCGACCCGACCCAGGTACCCGTTTCTCTGACCCGATCTCTTTCTTTTATGATTTAATATTTATTTATACTTATATTTTACTTTTAATAATAAAAATATATATTTCCTTCCCGCCTTTTTCTCTCTCTTTCTTTCCGCCGTCCCCTCCCTCTTCCTTCTCTCATTCCGCCTTCTTTTCCCTCTTGTCGCCGTCCCGCCCTTAAGCCTTGTTTCCCTCAACTCTATGCTTGTCCTTTGGTTCTTCCCGCCTAAGGATGTCTGCAGCTCCACGCGCCAGACTCCTTACATGGAAGCCTGCGTGAAGACATCTTGTTCCTGCGATGCGTGAAGAGAACTCTTCTCGCAGCGCGCTAAGAATGCATGTTCTTCCCGCAATGCGCTAAGAATGTATGTTCTTCCCGCGATGCGCTTAGAATTCTAGTTCACGCAGCACGCTAAGGATGTGATTCTTCCCGCAGTGCGCTAAGGATTGTTGTGCCAGCCTTCGCGCTCGCGCACTCAGCCTTCCCGCGCTTAACCCTTGTATCTTCTGTTTAAATCTAGCCGTTTGCTTTTGTGTTGTCTTATCTTTTGAGCCGTTGACCTAACCCATCTAATGTCTGAATAGTTACTTTCAGCGCAGCATGCGTACCAACCCCATTGGTTGGCAGATAAAGTGACTGACATAATCTTTTGAGATCTGCTTTTCCATGCTTTATCCAGTACCTTTATCTGTCCTCCCCCATGCCTTTTTCTGAATCCTGTCAGCCTTTTTCCCTTTTTCCCTGCTACCATATCTTTTGATATCTTTACTTTTCAGAACTTTTTACCGTTGATATCTTTTCTTTTACTTTTTGAGATCTTTTCCCCTTTTTCTAGGGTTTGTGTCTCCTAGGGTTTTCCTATAAATAATAATAATATTTTCATAACACATCACACACAAACACTTAATCTCTCCTGTTCTCTTGCTCCTTGCTCTCTCTGCCGTCTTCCTCTCTGCCTCCGTCTTCCTCCCTGTTCTGCCCTGCTTTTCCGGTAATATATATATATTATATAATAATTTACTTATTAATTATGCTAACTTATTATCAAGACTTAAAACAGATCGTTAAAACAATAATCTTAATTATAGGTTAACTTTGCTTGTTTAAGAGTTGATTCTTGCATATCTTTCACCGCATCGTTTATCAAGTGAGTTATCTCGTATCTAATCCCTTTTTATTTTAAATGCTTTGGGATGTTCATGTGTTCATACAAAACTTGAGTCTTAAACTGTTTATGAACTTTAGTCGCGCAGTATCCCATGTGTTGAGGACGTAGACTTGGCTGTTTATTTGTATGTGTGGATCATTAACCGTCTTGTCGGTCTATTCCGCAGTTTTCATGGTACCATTAGATGAACACGGGAGAACTATCGTTTATGATTTTCTCTTTTGTTACACTTGCACAGTTAGTCTTGTTTGTGAGCTCAATTGTGAGCACTGGCAGTCTTGTCTCTTAGAGTTGGTCCCGATCTGATTACACCCTTGTTGAAACCCAGACATACACATGTTGCGCGCAGATTTATTGTTATCTATGTATTGTATTAAAAACTTGATTTCTCACCAACACGCAAGTGTTTGACGTTTATTTTAACACATGTTCAGGTTTGCAGTAGCTGTTTTGGAGCTTGTGGACACGTAGGACGTTTTTACTTTTGGACCTAGAATTAAAATGTATCAGGACAAGTTAATGATGTTTGAATGTTATAATTTATAATATATTGATTTATGTTTGATTTATGTTCTTTATTTTCCCCGCTGCGCGTGCGCGATAAAATGTGTATTAATAAATATTGACACCAATAGTGTCACGAGTAATGAAACAATATGTGGCGCCCCGATGTATAATCCGCCTTTGGTCGGGGTGTTACACATATAATCAATGAGACGGTGATCATACCTATAGTTACAAAAAGTTGATGGTAAAGAAATGATAATTAGTAATTTTGTGATACAAATAAAATTGAATACTTTAGCTACTCACCATATTTCAACATCCTCAAACTTTGAGTTCCACATGGCTTCATAGACTTATTGAGATATGTCCTTGAATCTTTATAAAAAGCAAACGAATATATCAATTAGTAATTTCAAATATTAGTAACTGAGTATGTAACCTATTAGCAATTTCATAAAGTTATGAACATATGATGAAATTTCATCACAAGTGACTTGTGTTTTTTAACCAAATAAACCATCAGGTCAAACCAAAATGTGTTTCATCTATCAAAAATAAATAAATTAAAATAAAAATGCATAGAATATAGCAATAAAACAAATTAGCTCTTAAAACTCAGTATAGAAAAAGCATTACCTACCAAAGATATAACTTGGAATATGTAACTTAACGAAACTTTGTGTCTGTGAATGGTCTAAGTTCCTAAAAGTTTAAACGCTTGGATAATAAATTAAAAATTACAAATAATCAAAATATAAAAAGCCTTTACTGAAAGAACATAAACAAATGAATATACATTAAAGAACGAACGTGTTATTAGACATTCACCAACATAAATGAACAAACACGACCTTACCGAACAGAAAGAATGAAGCCTGTTTTATGTTCGCTCGTGTTCGTTCTTTAAAATAGTCCTCCGACATGAAAAAAAATAGAAAAAAAAAGACCGCAAATTTTGTAAACGATAATTATGATGTCATGATTGGCCTTCTTTTAGTTAAATAACTTTACTTTGTATAACCTACCTTTTGAGATATGTCTTATTAAATCTTCCATTAACTTTTCAATCGTTGTTCGAAACATCCAAACCGTTGAACATGGTAATGCTTGATGCTTCCATATTGTTGTGTAACAAATAAAAAATTTAAGCAAAGATTCAAGAATCAGTAAATAACATTTAGATGAGTGAAAAGAAATATTTATGCGTGTGAAAGAAAATGAAAAACCTTGACAATGATAAAAATATGAAACGAAGACTAAGTAAGTGAGAAGTGTGTGAATATCTTATTCTGATGATAGATATATAGATAAACAGTATTTGTTACAAAGTTTGAATTGTTAAAAAAAAGGAAAGGTCTAAATACAGTTTATTTAGGGAATACAATTAGGGATTTCATAATTAGTATTGATATCAACTTATTTGGTACTACTATGTCACACCCTCAAAATCCACTAACGGAGTTTTACCGTCAGAGGGTGTGAACTAACGGGATCGGAATCATTAGTTATAATCAAGCATCATATTCAAAGTTTTTAAACCACAATTATTAAAGTTTAATGAATGCGGAAGCGTAAATCATAAGCCAAGTGTTGCGTTACGCAGGACGACTTAAAACCAAATTAATAAAAGTTTAAAAGCAAGTTTTCAAAACGATAGTGTTCAATGAAATGCATGTCCCTATACCGCGCGCCCGCCTCGGCTACCTGAGAATAACATACTAAAAGTGTCAACACAGGGTTGGTGAGTTCACATATATAAATAAAGGAAAACGTTTACATTTAAGTGTTTGCGTTACCAGATAATGTTAAATCAATTATATATCAATAGGTAGCTAGCCTATAAAACAAGTATTACTAAGTGTTCGACACCGAAGCTGACTGTTTATCATATGCCTTGCCACCATGTCCACCACGACCATGGTAATGTGTTAGCCAAGATTACACCCACTCGACCTACAGTCGAGTTTAGAGTTGGGTGGGGTTTGTCAAACCCAGTAGTACTACTCAACAGTGACTCGCTATTATACAAATACTAAACGGTTCGATGTTATGAAGGACTTTAGTTGGTTTGTTTGCCACTTAGCCTTAGAAGCGATATATAACCAATAACAAAATCTAAAGTGTTTGGAGTATGTTATCTCCCCCAAGTAAAAAGCGTTTAAAAGAGTAAAAGGGGAACATGAAACTCACTGTTTGCGAAGAATTCAAAAACAAATCCGAGAGATGCGCGTCAAAGAAAATCCTCACTAGTGCTCTTCCTAGCACCTTAATTCTTCAACAAAACTTGAAACAAAGTTGTATGTATGTGTGTGTGTGCTCACGGCTGCCAAAGGAGAGGGAGAGGGGGTGAAGGCCGATCGGTTATGGGGAAGGGGTAGGGGGTTAGGGTTTTGTTGTTATTTAATATTAATAGTGTTACACAATGGTCCCTCTACTTCTATATGACAAACTGAAAATATTTTTCTTACTTTTCAGACACTCATCACGACTTGACTCAAATTTTCGGGACGAAAATTCTTTAACATGGGAATGATGTGACAATCGTCAATTTCAGGTTAACTCCGTTAACTCAACTCCGTCAATTCAAACTTAAAGATCACTGAATCTATAACGCACACCTCATTACATTTAAACTAGGGTTTAAATGACGCTTGACACTTACTACATGTGTAGTCTTTCGGGAATTGCACCGAAACGCAAACGAGTTGACGCAAACCATTGGTGAATAAACGAAAAACGTCAAAACAATAATTATGTGATAATTATGTGTTAGACTTATGTGTTATGTGATAACATTTTTATAAACGTTAACTTAATATGCAAGAACTAGTTAATTAAGCTAGAAAAGTAACATTTGAAAGTTGAGGGACTTGAGTGTAATATATTATTATTAATTAATATTAATCAACAAACCCTAACACTCCCTCTTCCCCCTCTCATACCCACACATACAATCAAGATTGTTCAAGTTTGATTGAAGATTAAGGTGCTAGGAAGGTATAAACAACTATCCTACGCATCCTTCATGCTTAATTCCGATTTTTAATGGGTTAATTGTGAACCCTAGGTTCCGAAAATCTTCATATATGGTGCTCATATGATTTGTTTGATTAGATGATGTATTGATTGTGATTTGATAACTAGAATTGATATTGTTACATGTTAATTGTTTGTGTCTTTGATTTTGAGTTCAAATAAAACTCTAATAATGTATGTAGTATGTAATTGATGTGCATGGATAGTGATTATAGTGTCTAGAATGTCATATGAACGGATTATGGTCCATAGATAGTTAATATGTTGAGTTTGGATGCAAACAGTTTCTGGACAGATTGTGTTATTGATGTTCAATTGACTGTAACGGGGTGTGAGTGTAAATATTGGTCGAGATAATTGATACTACAGTAAACTAGGTTGAGTCTAGTTTCTAAAGAATATAAATTTTCAATTTTTGAACGTGTAAAAGTTAACTTTTATGATTTTACAAAATCGTTGTGCAAATCTGAATTGTGAGACCTGCTGTTAGGTTGTCTTGTAAATATTTTATCTCATGAACTACAAGACCAAATGGGTTGGTTTCACTTCTGGAAGTTAATTTGTTGAGTTAAGAACCTAACCCAATTGGTCTTGTATTTGTTGGATTTTTCATTTAACGGGAATTTCAAATAACATTCTGTTGCGCATGAATTTGACTGTTATGAGTTTGCTGTAATGTTTTGATCATTGTGAGAAACCTATGTGGAATAAAAATAAAATAAAATATGTTCTGGAAACCTAATACATGTATGCTTTTTTGATGATTTTTGATGAATTAATTGAGATGCTATGATCGGTGGAATAGTATAATCTTTCAAGTAGAATTCTGTCTCGGTAAAGTTAACTGCCGAACTTTGTGAAAATGCATGAAAAGTGCTAGTTGTTAGTTAATTGTTATGTTTTAACCAAATTGCCCCTGCGGGGAATACTTGCTAAATAATTGTGGTGTTTTGACCAAATTGCCCCTGCGGGGAATAGTTGCTAGTGATATACATTATTAATACATGACACGTAAATAATTGTTCACACATGTATCGTATCACAAATGTACTTGTTAATTCATACACGATTCACAAACGAAACACGAAACGTATCTTGTGCTTAGGAATTATGTGCCGGGTCTAGAGACTCGATAATAGTTCCGATAATTAGAAAAATCTCCTTGTTGTTATAGAACGCTAGTGAGAGTTTTCTGTGACGCGCATCACTTGGTGATTTGTTTTTGGGAATTCTTCGCAAACAGTGAGTTTCACTTTCCCCTTTTAAACTCTTTAAACGCTTTTCACTTGGGGGAGATAACATACTCCGAAAACGCTTTTAGATTTTGTTAGTAGATTATATATCACTTGTAAAGGCTAAGTGGCAAACGAAACAATTGAAGTCCTACACATCGAACCGTTTAATATTGGATAATAGCGAGTCACTGTTGAGTAGTACTACTGGGTTTGACAAACCCCACCCAACGCTAAACTCGACTGGAGGTCGAGTGGGTGTAATTTTGGCTAACACATTACCATGGTCTGGATGACCTGGTGGCAAGGCACTTGATAAACAGTCAGCTTCGGTGTCGAACACTTAGTAATATTTGTTGTATAGGCTAGCTACCTATCGATATATAATTGATTTAACACTATCTGGTAACGCAAAACGCTTAACGCAAAACGCTGAACGCAAACGTAACGTTTTATTGATATAAACTTGTGAACTCACCAACCCCGTGTTGACACTTTTAGTATGTTATTCTCAGGTAGCCGAGGCGGGCGCGCGGTATAGGATCATGCATTGCTTGAAAACGCTTTTGTTATGCAAACTATTTTAAAACTGTTATCATTGGGTTTAAGTCGTCCTGCGTGACGCAACATTTATTTTATGGTTTTTTTGCTTCCGCATTTAATTACTCGTAAACGTTTTAGTGGTTTGAAAACATTGTTTTATGGTTTGATTATAACTAATGAATCCGATCCTGTTAGTTCACACCCTCTGACGGTAAAACTCCGTTAGTGGATTTTGAGGGTGTGACAGATTGGTATCAGAGCCATTGGTTATAGCGAACTAGAAGCTGCATGCATACTAGACTATAACCGCGACGACCCATTAGTTATAATGATACGCACTGCATATGTTTGTGTAGTCTTTGTTATCTTATCCCTTTACCTCTTTCACTCATACGCGCGCATACACGGCTTACCAGTAGGGATGTCGACGCCACCATCTTTATCATCCGATCCGATGACTCATGCTCATGGGAAGGAACCGCAGTTACCCACCTCATCGTCACCCCGTGTAGTCCCGGAACTCGAAGCTCCTGCACCGAAGAGGTATCGCTTATCCGGAGGCATGTACGAAAACGAAGTTAGCTGGGATTGGTACCCTAATATGATTAGGCGTATGGTCTATCGCGAACAAGTTCCTCCCCTACCACACCCGAATTGTCCTGCTTACCCCAACACCCTACCACCCATAACCGAACCTGTGGAGCGAGTTCTCGCAGCTGTCGTTTCTTGTTTGGAGCGTGACGTGGGTTACATGCGCTATACGAGGGCGAACGTTTCCGGACTGTTAAAAGATGAAACCGAGACTAAGGAGGAAATTTCCCGCATGACAGTGGCCATGAAGGAAATGCAAGAGGCTAGTGATCAACAGATGAAGATTATGAGAAAGATGCAAGCCGAGATGATAGACTTGCAAGAGCAACTCCAAGTAGCAAGGACCCGAACCGAGATAGCTTTAGAGCGTTGCGATGTCTTACAAACGCAAATTGCTCAGAACGCGGCCGAACCTGAGGCAGAGCCTGAAGAGGAACCCGAAGAAGATCCCGAAGAGGAGCCTGAGGAGGATCCCGAGGAAGGAAATGGCAGGAAGAAACGCTGGACACGGTCGCGGTAACATCAACTTGACTGCAGTAGAACTCCAAACCCTGCTGGACGACCACGCGGCGGCCGCTCTAGCCGCACATGTCCAGAATCAAGCTGGAGGTCCAACTGGAACGTGTACTTTCAAGAACTATTTGGATTGCAAGCCCAGTTCATTTAAGGGCACCGAGGGAGCCATAGGGTTCCTGCGTTGGGCTGAGAAGGCCGAATCGGCGTTTGAGATGTGTAACTGTCCGCCTGTCAGTAGGGTCAAATTTGCTGCTGGAACACTTGAAGATTCTGCCCTCACTTGGTGGAATTCAAACGTGCAGATCCTTGGATTGGAACTGGCTAACGCTATGAACTGGGAAGAGTTCAAGAACATGATGCGTGAAGAGTATTGTCCTCGAGAGGAGATTGCGAAGTTGGAATCTGAGTTTTGGTCATTGAAGATGGTGGGTTCAGAAATCGAAGCCTACACCACCCGTTCTCACGAGTTGGCTGTGATGTGTCCACGGATGGTAGACCCGCCTAGTAAGAGGATTGAGATGTATATTGATGGGTTAGCACCGCAAATTCAGGGCATGGTGACGTCTTCCAGACCAGCCACGATTCAACAAGCGATCCGATTAGCTCCCAAACTGACGGATCAAGCAGTGACCCAAGGTGCGTTACCACCTAGAGGTTCAACCGCTAAGGCCCGTGACAACCCGAGCACTGACAACAACAGCAACAGCAACCCGGGTTATGGAAAGAGAAAGTTCGACAACGCCAGATCCTCATCCTCGAACCCTTCACAACAACAACACTACCGTAAGCCCGAACTCACTCGGGGCTTCAACAATCAGGGTCACAATAACAATAACAACGGTGGCGGGCAGGGTTCGAGCGGATATGCTGGGAAATATCCGAAGTGCAACAGGTGTAACTATCATCATGCTGGCCCATGTGACCGTGTCAAGTGTCTGAGATGCGGAAAGATGGGTCACCAGGCAAAGGAATGTCGAGGAGACCTTGCGGCAAAGGGTGCTCCTAAACCACCTACGACGACTAAAGGATGTTTTGAGTGTGGTCAAGAGGGTCATTTCAGGAAAGATTGCCCCAAGTTAAAACAGAACGAGAACAATGGAGGCAGCAGCGGTGGCGGAAGCATTGGTGAAGGAAGAGCTTTCGTCATTGGGTCGGGTCAAGCTCGCAACGATCCGTATGTGGTGACTGGTAAGTTTCCTGTGAATGACTGTTTTGCTTCTGTTTTGTTTGACACTGGAGCTGATAGGAGTTTTGTGTCGAAAGCCTTAGCCAACTCTTAGACTTAACTCCAACCCCGTCAGATGCTAAGTTTCCTGTTGAATTAGCTGACGGTAAGACTATAGTAACGACTCATGTACTTGCGGGATGTAAGTTAAAATTGTCAGGTCATATTTTTGATATTGACCTCATACCTTTTACGCTTGGTAGTTTCGATGTCGTTGTCGGCATGGACTGGTTATCTGAGAACCGAGTGGAGATTATATGTCACGACAAGATAGTCCACATCACTACCCCTTCCGGTGAGATCGTTTCGATCCAGGGCGAGAAGCGCGGCATGACCACTAGCGTCATCACCCTCATGAAGGCGCAGAAGTATCTACGAAAGGGTCATCCGGGAATTCTAGCGCATATTGTCGATAAACCCACGGAGGAGAAACGAATCGAAGATATACCGATTGTGCGAGATTTTCCGGAAGTTTTCCCGGAGGATTTGCCTGGACTCCCTCCTATTCGACAAGTCGAATTCCAAATTGAATTGACCCCCGGTGCTGCACCCATAGCCCGAGCCCCGTATCGGCTCGCACCGGCAGAGCTTCAGGAGTTGTCCACTCAGTTACAAGATTTGTTAGATAAGGGTTTTATCCGACCGAGCTCATCGCCATGGGGAGCCCCTGTCTTATTTGTCAGAAAGAAGGACGGGACTTTCCGCATGTGCATCGACTACCGGGAGTTGAACAAGGTGACGGTCAAGAACCGTTATCCTTTACCCCGAATTGATGATCTGTTTGACCAGCTTCAAGGATCGAGTTACTACTCGAAGATCGATCTGCGGTCTGGTTACCATCAATTAAGAGTGCGCGAAGAAGATATCTCAAAGACGGCTTTCAGAACACGGTATGGTCACTATGAGTTTTCGGTTATGCAAGGCGTACCTCGACAAGTTTGTGATTGTGTTTATTGATGATATTCTCGTCTACCCCAAGGACGAGGCTGACCACGAAGAACACTTGAGATTAATTCTGGAATTGTTGAAGAATGAACAACTGTACGCTAAACTCTCGAAATGCGAATTTTGGCTTCGCGAGGTTCACTTTTTAGGACATGTGATCAACGAAAATGGTATCCATGTCGATCCCGGTAAGGTAGAGGCCATCAAAAGCTGGGAAGCACCTAAGACTCCGACTAAGGTGCGGCAATTCCTAGGACTGGCTGGCTACTACCGACGTTTCATCGAGGGATTTTCAAAGATTGCTCAACCCCTCACCGCTTTGACTCACAAAGGCACTAAGTACAATTGGGGTGACGCGCAAGAATCCGCTTTTCAACTGTTGAAAACCAAACTCTGTAGCGCCCCTATTCTAGCCCTACCAGAGGGAACAGAGAATTTCGAGGTACATTGTGACGCATCGATACAAGGTCTCGGTTGTGTGCTGATGCAACTCGAGAAGGTTATAGCCTATGTCTCTCGACAACTACGGATTCACGAGAAGAACTACACGACCCATGACCTGGAACTTGGAGCTGTGGTGTTTGCCCTTAAGATATGGAGGCATTACTTGTACGGTACCAAGCTTACCATTTACACCGACCACAAGAGTCTCCAACATATCTACGATCAGAAGGAGCTGAACATGCGACAGCGTCGTTGGGTCGAGCTGCTTAAGGATTATGATTGTGCCATCAAGTACAACCCTGGCAAGGCCAATGTAGTGGCCGACGCTCTCAGCAGAAAAGAAACAGATAAACCCAGGCGAGTGCGAGCATTGCAACTCACGATTCATACCAACTTGCCCGACCAGATTCGCGATGCCCAACTCGAAGCTTTGAAAGATGATAATCTTCCATCGGAACTCATGCGGGGCATGAACAAGCAACTTGAAACCAAATCAGACGGGGTCCGATACTTTGAGAACCGGATTTGGGTTCCACGATACGGAGAGTTGAGAACTCTAGTGATGGACGAAGCGCACAAGTCCCGATATTCTATCCACCCTGGCTCAGATAAAATGTACCATGACTTAAAGGCACTTTACTGGTGGCCGAACATGAAAGCCGACATTGCCACCTACGTGAGCAAATGCTTGACTTGTGCCAGAGTCAAAATAGAATACCAGAAACCATCTGGCCTACTACAGCAACCGGAACTTCCAACGTGGAAATGGGAGCACATTTCAATGGATTTTATCACGGGTTTACCTAAAACACCGACGGGATGCGATACCATATGGGTGATCGTTGACCGGTTGACTAAGTCTGCACACTTCTTAGCGATTAAGGAATCGGACAAAATGGAAAGATTGACTCGCGTCTACATGAAGGAAGTAGTGTCTAGACACGGAGTGCCTGTCTCAATCATTTCTGATCGAGATTCCCGTTTCACTTCGCACTTTTGGAAGTCGCTACAGAGCGCACTAGACACCCGTCTTGATATGAGCTCAGCATACCATCCTCAGAAGGATGGGCAAAGTGAACGAACTATTCAGACCTTAGAGGACATGTTGCGTGCATGTGTGTTGGATTTCGGAAAAAGTTGGGAACCTCACTTACCTTTGGTAGAATTCTCGTATAATAACAGCTACCACGCAAGTATTAAAGCAGCGCCGTTTGAAGCGCTGTACGGACGAAAATGTCGATCACCTCTCTGCTGGGCAGAGGTGGGTGACAACCAAATCACTGGTCCAGAACTGGTACTCGAAACTTCGGAAAAGATTGTTCAAATCCGAAACCGCATGGCAGCAGCACGAGATCGCCAAAAGAGCTACGCCGACAAGCGCCGAAAACCTCTCGAATTTCAAGTGAACGACCAAGTATTACTCAAAGTCTCACCTTGGAAAGGTGTGGTTCGCTTTGGGAAGCGAAACAAACTTAACCCACGATACGTTGGCCCTTATCGAATAACTGAGCGCATTGGTCCGGTGGCGTACCGACTGGACCTACCAACGGAACTCAGCAGCGTACACAATGTTTTCCACGTATCCAATTTAAAGAAATGCCTATCTGATGAAACCCAAGTAGTCCCTTTGGATGAACTGCAAGTTGATGAACAGTTACGCTTCATTGAAGAACCAGTCGAAGTTTTGGATTGGGAAACCAAAACACTCAAGCATAGCAAAATTCCAATTGTTAAGGTTCGTTGGAACTCGAGACGTGGACCGGAGTTCACGTGGGAACGCGAGGATCAAATGATGAAAAAGTATCCTCACCTTTTTGAAGGGCTGACCAAACACCGAAAACCGCGAAACCCGGCAAACCGTCAGAAATCACCGGAGGTATGAATTAAATTTCGGGACGAAATTTCTTTCTACTAGGGGATGATATGACAAACTGAAAAAATTTTTCTTACTTTTCAGACACTTATCACGACTTGACTCAAATTTTCGGGACGAAAATTCTTTAACATGGGAATGATGTGACAATCGTCAATTTCAGGTTAACTCCGTTAACTCAACTCCGTTAATTCAAACTTAAAGATCACAGAATCTATAACGCACACCTCATTACATTTAAACTAAGGTTTAAATGACGCTTGACACTTACCACATGTGTAGTCTTTCGGGAATTGCACCGAAACGCAAACGAGTTGACGCAAACCATTGGTGAATAAACGAAAAACGTCAAAACAATAATTATGTGATAATTATGTGTTAGACTTATGTGTTATGTGATAACATTTTTATAAACGTTAACTTAATATGCAAGAACTAGTTAATTAAACTAGAAAAGTAACATTTGAAAGTTGAAGGACTTGAGTGTAATATATTATTATTAATTAATATTAATCAACAAACCCTAACACTCCCTCTTCCCCCTCTCATACCCGACGGCAGCCCCTTCCCCCCTTCTCCCTTGCGATCGGCTCACACACACACATACAATCAAGATTGTTCAAGTTTGATTGAAGATTAAGGTGCTAGGAAGGTATAAACAACTATCCTACGCATCCTTCATGCTTAATTCCGATTTTTAATGGGTTAATTGTGAACCCTAGGTTCCGAAAATCTTCATATATGGTGCTCATATGATTTGTTTGATTAGATGATGTATTGATTGTGATTTGATAACTAGAATTGATATTGTACATGTTAATTGTTTGTGTCTTTGATTTTGAGTGCAAATAAAACCCTAATCATGTATGTAGTAGTGTAATTGATGTGCATGGATAGTGATTATAGTGTCTAGAATGTCATATGAACGGATTATGGTCCATAGATAGTTAATATGTTGAGTTTGGATGCAAACAGTTTCTGGACAGATTGTGTTATTGATGTTCAATTGACTGTAACGGGGTGTGAATGTAAAAATTGGTCGAGATAATTGATACTACAATAAACTAGGTTGAGTCTAGTTTCTAAAGAATATAAATTTTCAATTTTTGAACGTGTAAAAGTTAACTTTTATGATTTTACAAAATCGTTGTGCAAATCTGAATTGTGAGACCTGCTGTTAGGTTGTCTTGTAAATATTATATCTCATGAACTACAAGACCAAATGGGTTGGTTTCACTTCTGGAAGTTAACTTGTTGAGTTAAGAACCTAACCCAATTGGTCTTGCATTTGTTGGATTTTTCATTTAACGGGAATTTCAAATAACATTCCGTTGCGCATGAATTTGACTGTTATGAGTTTGCTGTAATGTTTTGATCATTGTGAGAAACCTATGTGGAATAAAAATAAAATAAAATATGTTCTGGAAACCTAATACATGTATGCTTTTGTGATGATTTTTGATGAATTAATTGAGATGCTATGATCGGTGGAATAGTATAATCTTTCAAGTAGAATTCTGTCTCGGTAAAGTTAACTGCCGAACTTTGTGAAAATGCATGAAAAGTGCTAGTTGTTAGTTAATTGTTATGTTTTGAGCAAATTGCCTCTGCGGGGAATACTTGCTAAATAATTGTGGTGTTTTGACCAAATTGCCCCTGCGGGGAATAGTTGCTAGTGATATAAATTATTAATACATGACACGTAAATAATTGTTCACACATGTATCGTATCACAAATGTACTTGTTAATTCATACACGATTCACAAACGAAACACGAAACGTATCTTGTGCTTAGGAATTATGTGCCGGGTCTAGAGACTCGATAATAGTTCCGATACTTAGAAAAATCTCCTTGTTGTTATAGAACGCTAGTGAGAGTTTTCTGTGACGCGCATCACTTGGTGATTTGTTTTTGGGAATTCTTCGCAAACAGTGAGTTTCACTTTCCCCTTTTAAACTCTTTAAATGCTTTTCACTTGGGGGAGATAACATACTCCGAAAACGCTTTTAGATTTTGTTAGTAGATTATATATCACTTGTAAAGGCTAAGTGGCAAACGAAACAATTGAAGTCCTACACATCGAACCGTTTAATATTGGATAATAGCGAGTCACTGTTGAGTAGTACTACTGGGTTTGACAAACCCCACCCAACGCTAAACTCGACTGGAGGTCGAGTGGGTGTAATTTTGGCTAACACATTACCATGGTCTG